>NC_058133.1:206592046-206612087 GCF_016433145.1 Gracilinanus agilis | reverse complement strand
TCCACTGAGCCACCTTGGTGTCCTCTAGATATATGAACTTTAAAAGTGGTAGTACTAGAGAAGCTATGTGGCGCAGTGGACATATTGGTTATATTTAACCCAGAGTTTCCCAAAAGTTTTAGGCTTAAAACCTCACTAAGACTTTTGGGACACAAACAGACAACTAGATAGCTAGATTTAGCAACTAGAGATAGATGGATGGATGGATGGATGGATGGATGGACAGATAGATAGATAGATAGATAGATAGATAGATAGATAGATAGATAGACAGACAGGCAAATGATAGAGAGATAGAGAGAAAAATGGATAGACACAGATCGATAGATGGATATGTAGATAGAAAGATAGAAAGATATGTAGATAGAAATGGATAGAGAGAAAGATAGACAGAAGTGGATAGATAGAAAGATAGACATGTAGATAGGGAGAGAGATGGATAGAGAGAAAGATAGAGGTGGATAGAGAAATAGATATGTAGATAGACAAGCAGATAGAAAGATAGACAGATATGTAGATAGATAGGTAGATAGAAAGATGGATAGATAGATGGGAGAGAGATATACACAAAGGCACCTGTATGTGTGGGAGTTTTGTTCTAAGACCTGCTGGATATAAGCAACACCTGCTAACCCCCATGTATATATTCTCTCTCTTCCACCGCTCCTGCCCCTTGACTAGGTGCTCCATGCCCCCCCCCCAAAAAAAAACACCTTTAAAAAGTGAAAGGGGAAGCAGAAGGGAGCAGGCCTTCCAGTTCTTTTGTGGCAGGCCATGGAAAATGAAAGCACGGGTGAGGAAGCCCAACCATACTCAAATTTACACATGTTGTCTCTCCCAGCTCCACTTCTTTAGCAGGTGAGGGCAGTAAATATTTTACTTTTGTCCTTTGATTCCCCAACACCTAGCTTGGAGCCTGGTACATAGTAGACAGCTAATAAATACTTCTTGATTAATTCATTGTTCCATAAAATGGAGATGATACCTATAGTATCTACCCCCACAGAGAAGTGATTTCTGTATGGTGTGTGGCAAAGGCTAAACCTCTATATAAATGTCAACTCTTTATTAGTCGTTTAGGGGATCTGGCAGCCTAGGGAGGAAAGTGAATTTAGACAACTGAACCCTGGCCAGGGATGAGGCCTGAAACATCCCATACTAGGAAAGGATTTGGTCAGATGTAGAAATTAAATGGGCTAGCTATATGGTACAGTGGATAGAGTGCTGGGCCTGAAGTTAGGAAGACCTGAGTTCAAATCCATCATCACTTAACCCCCATTGCCTAGCCCTGACCACTCTTCTGCCTTGGAACCTATATACTTAGAATCACTTATAAGAGAGAAGGTAAAAGTTTAAAAAAAAAAAAAGAATTTTGTGGATCAGTGGAACAGATTAGTTATATACAAAACCAAACAAACATAGCATAGGATTTGACAAACTGGTAATACAAATTTGATGATATATATGGAGAGAAACAAAATGAGGGAGGAAAAAGGGAAGAAGAGGAAAATGAAATGACCAAAATTGGAAATTTTTAAAAAAGAATTCACAACCGATGAGAAGAGATATCTAATAGTCTATAAAGTGCTTACAGTGCTAAGCCCTGGGAAAACAAATATGAAAAAAGACTGTCTCTGCCCTCAAAGAGCTTTTAATTTAATAGGGGAAGACAACACATAAAAGAAAGCTGACATGGAAGGAGAAGGGGAGGAAGGTACTTGGCTCAGGGACATGGAAGAGAAGCCCAAGAAGTCCAAAGGATGTGACTGGGTGTGAAATGAAGAGATATCTGAGGAGGAAAATACAAAAAATTATTATACACTATTATTCTCAATCACATGCCAACAAAATTAAAGACAAATGAAATGGATCAATATTTACGGAAATATAAACAGAATAAGAGAAGAAGTGTGGTACAATGGAAAGAGTGCTGGCATTGGAGTCAGGAGATCTGGGTTCAAGTGGTGCCTTTACCAGTTACGAAAGACATCAGATGAGTCCTTTAATTTCCCTAGGCCTCAGTTTCCTCGTCTTTAAAATGAAGGGTCTGAACTATATGGTCTTCGGGGTCCTGCATAGCTCTATATCAGTGGTTCCCAAACTTTTTTGGCCTACCACCCCCTTTCCAGAAAAATATTTCTTAGTGCCACTGGAAATTATTTTTTTTTAAATTTTAATAGCAATAGGAAAGATAAATGCACCTGTGGCCATCACCACCCTTCTGGATCGCTGCAGCACCCACCAGGGGGTGGTGGCACCCACTTTGGGAATCACTGCTCTATATCTATGATCTGAAGAAATAAAAATTTTATTAAAGAAGTCAGCCTCATCTAGCTGTGTGACTCTGGGCAAGTCACTTAACCACAGTTGCCCAGCTCTTGCTGTTCTTCTGTCTTAGGACTGATACTAAACTAAGGGTTTCATTTTTTTAAGAGCCAACTTCAGAAACATAAATTAAACAGGCTATAAATAAATTCCCCAAAGAAAAACTCTAGGCCTAGACAGTGAGTTGTATCAAACATTCAAAGAACAAGTAGTTCCTATAATACACAAATTATTTTAAAATAGAGCACATATTACTAAATGTCTTGTATGAAACAAATGTAGTCCCAACACCCAAATTAGGGAAAGAAGAAGAGAATTAAAACTATATACCTTTGACTTTAGACACTTCCTAGCTGTGTGACCAAGTAAGTCATTTAACCCCAGTTGCATAGCCCTTACCTCCCTTCTGCCTTGGAACAAATACTTAATACCAATTCTAAGACAGAACATATGGGTTTTTAAAAAAACAAAACAAAACTATATACCAATATTACTATGAGTGTTGTTGCAAAAATATTGAGTAAAATATTAATAAAGAGACTGTACAATGTCTTAAAAAGATTACATATAACCAGATTTGATTTATACCAGAAAAATCAAGGGATGGGTCAACAACAGGAAAATCAGATCAATACAAAACAACAAAAATCACAAGATTTCCTCAAAAGATACAATCCAGAAAGCATAGGAAGCAATGGATCTCTTCTTAATATGATAAACCATATTTATATAAAACCAAGAATTTGCATTATTTATAATGGAGAAATACAGAGGTATTATCTCTTCTCTGTGATAAATGAAGGATGTTCATTGTAATCCCATTATTTGTCACATTATCATTTGATATAGCTCTGGAAATACCAGTTAAAGCAATAAAACAAGGAAAAGGAATCCAGGGGTAGGCTGCAGGTGGCACTGGGGAGCTAGGCAGGGTTAGCTGTCAATCATCCACTGAGGTCAGCACATGCCCAGACAACATTCTCTCTCTCCCTTCCTGTGGCAGCCAGCCCAATTCCATTGGGAACACGGCTTTCTCTTTCCAAAGAGTTCACTCCCCATCTTTCTGCAGGGTGTGGTTCGCTTGGCTTGGCTTTTTTTTTCTTACAAAGAAAATAAATTATATTAGAATGTAATTATAAATATGCATATACATATTTATGTATTTGTTGTGAATGTAGTAATTTTCAGCCATGTCTGACTCTTTGGGACCCCATTTGGAATTTTCTTAGCAAAAATACTAGAGTGGAGGGGGCAGCTGGGTAGCTCAGTGGATTGAGAGCCAGGCCTAGAAACGGGAGGTCCTAGGTTCAAATCCGGCCTCAGACACTTCCCAGCTGTGTGACCCTGGGCAAGTCACTTGACCCCCATTGCCTACCCTTACCACTCTTCCATCTATAAGTCAATACACAGAAGTTAAGGGTTTAAAATTAAAAAAAGAAAAAAAGAAAAAAAATACTAGAGTGGTTTATCATTTTCTTCTCTATCTCATTTTACAGATGAGGAAACTGAGGCCAACAGGGTTCAGTGACTTGCTCAGGACTATGGCTTGCTTTTCAAAGGCCAGTGATCCAAATGGATACTGCCAAAACCATGAAAAGGAAAAGGATGGGGCAGCTAGGTGGCTCACTGGATAAGGAGCCATGCCTGAAGATTGGAAGTTTGGGGTTCAAATCTGACCTCAGATACTTCCTAGCCATGTGACTATGAGCAAGTCCATTAACTCCAATTGCCTTGCCCTTATCTCTCTTCTGCCTTGGCCAATTCTTTTTTAAAAATGTATTTATTTTTAGAATATTTTTCCATGATTACATGAGTCCCTGGCCAATACTTAGCATATTCTAAGACAGAAGGTAAGAATTTTAAAAAGGGGGATGATAAAGGAAAAAATATTGCACTATAATCCCTTCATAGCTTGCTTTCCTAACCAGCTCCTAATTTTCTTTTGTAAAGGTTTCTAAATTCTGGATTCATTTCTAGGCTCGTATTGATCAATTCCCGTCTCTCTCCTTTGCTCAGTATCTGTAGTTTCTGTGGGAATGACCCTTAAAGCTTATGTTACATGTATGTGAAAGTTCTCCAAATGTTCCTATTCCTATGTTATATTGTACTAATTGTACTGAGGATTGAATCAAAATAGCATCGTGACTCACAGCAAGGCTGAAGTTAGGGAAGGGTTGTTGTCCGTCCTTTGTTTTCAAATAGTACTGATGACATCACATCTTGACTTGCAAGTGAATTGGATTTAAGTGAGTCAGAGTTGCACCAAGTCATCAGCTTCCCTCTCTCTTCTAGAGTCATGGAAGTCCAGTGGCAAGACAAAGCTCATGGTGTTGGCTGGGGTGGTGGTGGTGGTGGCCTGGGATTCAATGGATGAAAACTTTGGCTTCTTTGTTTTTTATTTAGCTCAAAGCACTCCTCAAGGCCTGCTTCAGCTACGTTCAGGGCCATTGGAACAAATTGTTCTCATCCACCCATTCTGCTGGGGGAAAGCTTCCCGGGCTTGGAGTAGACATCCCCCTGAAGGAAAGGTGTTACAGATAGAGAAGGTGGGGGAATTGGATGATCAGATACAGCAGCATGGTAGCCTGTCATGGGTCCTTTTGGTGGCATATGGAAAGTCCTTTCACTGAGACAGAAAGGGGACCTTCCAGTGACCAGAAGGGATACTAAAGGAAATTAACATGGAGGATACAGATAATATAAGAGGGAGCATCCAAGATTTTTTAACTGTCTTAGAAAACCTAGATTGCCAGATTAAGGAAAATAAAAGTAAAATGACCCAGCAAACACAGAAGGACAAATGAGAGACTTAGCAACAGGCAGAAATAAAAAGGGATCAATGGGGCAGCCAGGTGGCTCAGTGGACTGAGAGCCAGGCCTAGAGACTGGGAGGTCCTGGGTTCAAATTTGGCCTCAGACACTTCCTAGCTGTGTGACCCTGGGCAAGTCAGTTAACCCCCATTGCTTAGCCATTACAGCTCTTCTGCCTTGGAACCAACACACGGTATTGATTCTAAGATGGAAGGTAAGGGCTTAAAAAAAAAGTGTGGGGGGGAGGGTTGTCATGCTGATAATAACAAAAATGACAGGCTAATTGTGGGAAGTATGGTCCTTGCCCTGAGTTTGCAGGAAAGTGTGTTTAATTCTACAGAGATAAAGGAAAGAGAATAGGAGCAGGAACGAGGATGAAAACTGAGAATGATCATCAAAAGTACTAGAGTCTTGAGCTTCTCCTATTACTACCCCGTAGTCTAGAGCATGAATTCCTCCACAGGAGATGTGGAGTTTGGACAGGCTTTCCTCACAAAGGAACCTGGGAGTTTATAGAAGTTTAAACAACAACTAGATGAGTCATTGGGACAATAATTGTTGAGGGTCAAAGGAAGCCAATTCAGAAATCCTCTCTGTAAGAGGATTTTATTGAACTTGAGAAGCTTACAGAAGAACAATTTTTGCAAAGCTAGTTAAATAAACTAAAGGTCCTGCAAAGGGACAATTCTTTGTCCCCGTTTAGTTGACTGACATAGAAATTTGAATGTACCTGTTTCCATAAAGATGAGTTACGATTGTGGCTAGTTTGCCCAATGGAGTCTACAAGGGAGGGAGTGAAATTCCCAAAAGAGATGGATTTGGTAGACTGGATCTGTGCCCAGCTTCCTTCTTGTGACCAGCCTGAATTAGGGACAATTACATCCTGACCACCTCATGTTACACTTATTTCATTAATCAGTTTGTGGTCTCAACAGTGGTCCTAGATAATAGGAGTATGACTGTATGAGTCTTATCTAGGTCGTGTCTCCACCCAACATGTGGAAAGACTTCCCCTCTATGTTTATTTGTTTTTCTGATTATTTATTTAAAAAGCCTGAGGACTCTGGTTCTTCCTCTAGTTTCTTCTTTGTAAACTTCAAGGTATCTGATCTCATGAATCCAAGTATTTCTTTTACTGATGCAGATTTGACTCATCCACACCTCACCTAATATTACACTTGTTCATGTTCATGTTAATTCTCTAACATCTACCTAAATGTAAGAAACATCTTTTTTTTTAATTATATAGTTAGTAACCATTACTACCACCAAAAAATATTTAAATAAACAAATGTGTAAAAAATTGTGT
The DNA here is from genome assembly GCF_016433145.1 of Gracilinanus agilis. Lineage (NCBI taxonomy): Eukaryota > Metazoa > Chordata > Mammalia > Didelphimorphia > Didelphidae > Gracilinanus > Gracilinanus agilis. The sequence continues at coordinate 206,605,642 of NC_058133.1, read as the reverse complement.
GCAAAATCACAAACTCCACATTTGTTTACAATTTGTTTAAAATATGTAAATTACATAAAATACATCCTCTGCTTTGCAGTTCCCTTTGGATTTGTTTTACTTTGATATTTTTTCTCTTGATTTTGTGACTGTTATTTTTGTGTGTGTGTAATCATAGCATGTATTATTCTTATATTCTTTTCTTCTCTTCATATAGTTTCCTTTTTTTTATATTTCCAATATTTGTCATTTCTAATAACATAATACCACCTATTACATTAAATATCACAACCTATTCAGCCATTTCTCCTAATCATTTCATTTCTGTTATTTCTAGTTATTTTGTCATTACAAACAAGACTTTCCTGAACATTTTCACGCATACACAGTTTTTACCCTCTCAATACATACCCTTTGTATGTAATCCTAGAAATGGGATCCCTAGGTCAATGAGCATGAACAGCTTTACAATTCTTAATGTATAATGCTTTCTAAAAAATAATTCACAGCTGATCAATGTAATATGAGGGCTGTTTCTCCATGTTCCTATCAGCATTTGATTTGATCAATTTAACCCACCTGGTTCTCAATTAACATAAATTACCAGGGCCACATTGAGTTAGATTAGTCCGTAGGCAGGACACAATCTGTTGCCAGGACTATACTCTTTCCAAAACCAAGTCTTTCTGGCTTGGTCATACCCAGTGGAATTTTGTTCCAATGCCACAACCCATTGGGAATGCAGAATTATCTCTATAGTTTAATTAATGTTAAAGTAAGATTTTTGCAGAATATTTATGTTCTCTAAAACATCATTGTCCCTAACTATTATTTTGTTACCTATTTCCATCTGTTTTTCCTTTAAAAAACTGGATTTTAGATGATCCAGGACAATTCAGAGGGACCTATGAGAAAGAATGCTATCCACATCCAGAGAAAGAACTGTGGGAATAGAAACAGAAGAAAAACAACTACTTGAATACATGGGTTGATGGGGATATGATTGGGGATGTAGACTCTAAAAGATCACACTAGTACAAATATCAATATGGAAATAGGTCTTGATCAATGACACATGTAAAACCCAGTGGAATTGCTTATTGGCTATGAGAGTGGGGTGAGAGGAGGGGAGGGAAAACATAAATCATGTAACATGGAAAAATTATCTTAATCAATTAAATTTTTTTTTAATCTGGATGCTATAACTCTTGGTGCATATAGGTCCAATATTGATAATGCTTCATTACCCAGCATATCCTGCAATATAATAGAGTTACTCTGTTCATCCCTTTCAATTATATCCACTTTAGTCCCAATTCTGTCAGAGATCATAACTACTAACCCTGTCTTCTCTGGATCAGTTGAGGCATGGTATATTCTGCTCTAGCCCTTTGATTTCACTCTATATATGTCTCTCATTTTCAGTGTGCTTCTTATAAACAACACATTGTCAGTTCTCATGTTTTTTTTTATCCTTTCTGCTCTCGATTTTCTTCCCATAGATGAATTTAATTCATTCCTCATAGGAGGATCAAATGAGGTCATAATTGTAAAGCCCTTAGCACCAATGCCTGGCACATAGTAAGCACTATATAAATGTGAGCAATTATTATTATTATCATAGAGCCTCTATGTCCCAACATACACATATGCACTCTATCTCCCCCCATTTCCTGAAGTTTCAAAAGAGCTCAGTCCATTTCTTAGGATCATAAAACTTGGGAATGTAACAGAAAGAAGAGATCTTAGAGACTATCTAATCCAACTCCATCATTGTAGGAAGGAAGGGAGGAGGGAGAAAAGAAGGAAGGAAGGGTTTATTAAGAGCTTTCTATGTGACAAATACTGTGCTGTGTGCAGCAGATACAAATATAGTATGAGCAAAAAGACAGTCCCTCCCCTCAAGGAGTTTACATTCTAATCAGAGAATATAATGCATAATAGGAAGCTAAAAACTGTTGAGGGGGTGGTTAGGGAAGAGGCATAAAGCCCAGACTAAGTCAGGAACAGGGCTGGGAAGAGAATGAAAACTGGAAAATGTTGGCCTCTTCATAAAATGAAGACTTCAAGAGGCACTCATCAGTGGAAGAAGGGGGTGGGGGAATCTTGCAGAGGAATGTTTCATAGTGAGGGCAGCTAGGTAGCAGAATGGTTTGAGCGCAGGGTCTTTATTCAGGAAGACTCATCTTCCCAAATTCAAATCTGGTCTCAGATACTAGCTGTGTGATTCTGGGCAAGTCACTTAATGCCGTTTGCCTCAGTTTCCGCATATGTAAAATGAGCTGGAGAATTGCCAAACAGAGTCACAAAGTATCTAACATGACTGAAACAACTGTACCATGAAATTTCATAGTGGGTGGACATAATGGAAGGCAGGCCATTTGAGACTGAAAAGGTACAATGCACTAAAAAAAGTTCTAGTAAGCCAAGGTGCATGGTTATAAAGTCCAGAGGAAGCCAGGGATAGGAGTGAAAGGAAAATGAAAGCAAACCAGCCTCAGCCTCTCTACAAAATACAAAACACAAGAAATGAAATCTAGAAAGTACCTCTGATGATATAAATAGCAGAACCAAGCCAGAACTTGATTTCAAGTCTCCAATTTTCTAGTGTTTTAAAATTTTTTATTCTAAACTTTAAAAAGAGCATTTCTTTGCTCTTTTTTTTGCATAGCAAAACACAAAAAGAAGATCGTATATGAAATCATAAATCTCTGCTTCATATCACTTGGGTTTTTAAGAAGTATATGATAAATTCCATACAAAGCTTTCCAAACTGTCCTGCTTATCTATGATTCTTTTGAATTCCATTTTGTTATTTTCTATGGATCTTAAAAAATGTTTCAAGGACCCCTTTTTTCTGGCATCACTATTGCTAACCCCTCTTCCTCCTCTCTCTCAACTAAAAACAGATGTAAGGGGGTAGGAGGCACACCATCAATGTTAAAAGGAAGAGAGAAAAGGATAAGGATAAGGATAGTCAGTCAAAACCCACCCACACAGTAGCCATGCCCCAAAATATGTGCCCTCATCACTTCTTCCATCAGGAAAGGCATAACATGTTTCATCACTTATTCATTTCCTAGAGATCTGGTTGGTCATCTCATTAGTCAGAGTTCTTAAACCTTTCAAAGCCACTTTTCTTTACAATATTGCTGACCTTCGATAAAGAGTTCTGAGTCTGCTCACTTTGCTTTGCATCAGTTCAAAGTACCCAAGATTCTCTGAAATATTCTCTTTGGTCCTTTTTTTTTTTTTCCCCTTTTGAGATTGGATCTCACCCAGACTGGAAATACAGTGGTTGCTCACATATTTCATCCCATTATTGACCATGTCACAGGAGGTTTGACCTGGTCCAGTTCATCCGTCCTTAGATAGCTAGATGTCTCCCCAATACTAGGGACTCACCATATTGGTGCTGGACATAGTTCAGAAATCCAATTGGTTTAAGTTAGCTAGCTCTACCGCAACCAACTGAACTGAACTCAAGTGATACATCAGGCTTAAATTTCTCACTAGCTGTCAGTCGATGGGCATCCCGTTAGGTTTCTGTTTTGTTTCGTGTTTTAAACTTTGAATCTCCTTCCCTGTTTTGGAATCAGGAAACGAGCTTCATAACGTTCTTTCTACCAAACTAGGCTTATCAGATACTGTTGTACTTCCTTCGACTTCTTGTAGGTGGGGGTGTCAGGTAATTCATGTGGTTTCTCTAGAAATGTTTAGACAATTGGAGGAAATTCTGTCATCAGGATTAGAGCATGCTGGGTACTCTTGACTTATAGAGGACACCTCCCAGCCAGGCATTCAAAGAGCTCCGTCTGGAGTTGGTTGTTTCCCTTTCCCTCTCCTGCCAGGTGCTCAGCTGTCCCCCTACTAGTCTGTCTGATGGAAATGTTGCTTTTCAGTGCCTGGGACCTGATGGCTTTCTTGGCCCTGCTCAGCTCTACAGGTGAGAACAATTTCTATTTGCCTGTAGTTGGTAGCACTGGAAAAGAGAAAGATGCTGTCAGAGGGAGGGAAGAGGAAGGCTTGGGTAATAACACTTTGCTTAGTTTTTCTAGGTATTAGAGGGAGATTCTTGCCCCTCTTCTAATGTCCTTGGCAGTGATGGACTCCAAAGGTAGCTGTCCATCTTAATGGGACTGAATTTGAGAAGGCTGGAAAAAGATTCTTGGGGCAAGCATGTGATTGCTCCGAATTCAGTTCATCTCCCAGCTCCTTGAGTCAAGGCACATCCTTCTGTGGTTTTTGAGGGGCTCTTGGCCTTTTTCTTTTTTTCTTTTTTTTTTTTTAATTTTTATTTTGAATATTTTCTCCTAGTTACATATTTCATGTTCTTTCCCTCTCCCCCAAACCCTCCTAACCCCACCCCCCTTAGCCGAGGCACAATTCCGCTGGGTTTTACATGCATCAGTGATCAAGATCTTGGCCTTTTTCTTTGGGCGGGGGTGAGCTTTCAATGCTCCAAATTCTGGGTGAGAAAGGATGAGATCTTTACAAATTTCTTGGCACAATTCCTGGCCCATAAAAGGCACTAAATAAATATTCCCTTCCTCTCTCCTTTGCAGTTGTAGTAAATGTGGTCCAAACAGAGGAGGCTGAATGAGTAGACAACAATGAGGCTGGGGAATCTGGGCCAACTCCAGAAAATTTCTTAACGAGCCCTAGCCCCATGCCTATACTTGAGAAATGGTCCTAGGTCAAGTCTGGGATCTCTTTCCCAGAAATCCCAAATCTGCCAGGTTTCTACCATAAAGCAGTTGATTATCTATGCCTATACACGCATGCCTTTCTCTGACCTGGATGACTCCCCCCAAAATAAAAAGTTAATTTCCTTCCTTGCACCGAGGTCGAAATAATAGTAAAATGTTTTCCTCTTGGGAAAAGAAGGTAGGAAGGACAGCCAGGAATGGGTGAGGAATTCCTGGTAAAGAAAAATAACTGCTATCTTGCTAATAGGTTTGAGAATCTCAGCAGCTGTGAGGAAATCCTGGCTCTGGGACGGATTAAGAGGACATGCTTAAAGCCTAGGCCAGGATCAAGCTAGCCACGAAGTCAGTCGTTTCCCCAGTCGTAAGTAAAGGTTCATAACCTCGGAGTCACCCTCAGCGGGAAGAGCAGCACCTGTTCTTTATAGGACCTTTCTGGGGACCAGAGGCTTTGGGGATTCCTTTCCATTTGAAGCAGAGTGAATGAAGAGGTGGGTTGGAGGTTAGCTCTCAGTGCCCAGTGGAAATGCCTTCTTTCCCTAAATGCCTCACAGGGGTGAATGTGACGCTAGGGGGACTAGCTTTATTATTTTAATTGGCATCTTTTACACCTCAGGAATTAAAAACTTTTTACTCTTTGTCACCGATTAAAGTGTTTTTATTTTATTTTTGGTCCCCGAGTACCTCATTGCATTCTAAGTCTGAATTATTGGACCGGCCCAAGTTAGGCCCAGCCTAGAATATCTGATGTAGTCAATAGAGATTGTTTTGCCGTGGCTTTGGGGTGACATTGTTGACGAGGGAGAAGGATGTGTGGCAGAAAGGTAGTCTGGGGCGATTGGATAGTCAGAAATAGGACTTTAGTATTCTGTGGCCAGAATAATGATTGGGGTAGGTGGGAGCCCATCTCAGTAGTATATAAGGAGAAAGCTTCTCTTATATTCTAGGTTTAATGGAATCGCATACTTAAGGAGTTTGATAAGAAAAGTAAAAATATAACAAAATCAAATCTTTTTTGGTTCTTGTTGACAGCTTTGAAAAAATGGATTGTTGACATGAGAAAAATTAAGATAAACTTTTTTTTTGTTATTTTAGGCAATTAGAATTAGAGGTGAAGCCCTAGTGCAAATATCAATAATATGGAAATAGGTCTTGATCAATGACACATGTAAAACCCAGTGGAATTGCATGTTGGCTATGGGACGGGGGTGAGAGGAGGGGAAGGAAAGAACATGAATCATGGAACCATGGAAAATTTTTCTTAATTAAAAAAAAATACTAGAATGCACCCCCCCAAAAAAGAATGAGAGGTGAAGGAGGGTTTTTTATTTTAACCCTTACTTTCTGCCCAAATATCAATTCTAAGAGAGAACAGCAAAGGCTAGGCAATTAGGTGACTTGTCCAAGGTCACACAGCTAGGAAGTATCTGAGGTCAAATTTGAACCCAAGTCCTGACCCTAGGCTTGGCATTCTACCCACTGTACTACCTAGCTACCCGAAGATGAATGAGTTTTTGATCTTTAAAAATAAGGCCAGAGACAGCTGGGTAGCCCAGTGGATAGAGAGCCAGGCCTAGAGATGGGAGGTTCTAGGTTCAAATCTGGCCTCAGACACTTCCTAGCTGTGTGACCCTGGGCAAGTCATTTAACCTCCATTGCCTAACCCTTACTGCTTGTTAGCCTTGGTATCAATATCCAGTGTTGATTCTAAGACAGAAAGTAAGAGTTTTAAATAAAAAAAAGAGAGAGAGAGAGATATCAGTTTGGTAGACTGAATGGTCCCTATTCTAGAAGACCAGCCTCCTTTTGGTACAAGGAGAGCCTGCTTTTGGGTGGAACCCTTGCCTGAATGGGATCAAACTTTGGCTATGGGTCTTCCCCACCAGAGCAGTTTGATCAAGGCCTATCTGGGTGAAGAGAGCTGTGTATACAAATAGATGTGCTGGGGATGATGGGAAGAGGCAGAGTATGTTAGATGGGGTGATCCTCTTTCTGTAAGAGGTTTCAGACATGGTTCGGAAACAAAGGGTGGGTAAGAAGTCAAGTTACCAAGCATTTGTTAAATGCCTACCATGTTCCAGGCACTGTACTAAATAAACTCTGAGGAGATAAAGGAAGGCAAAACCAGTCCTGGCCTTCAAGGAGCTCCCAATCCACAGGGTCCAGATTATTAATGGCCAGTACGTGGGTAGTCCTCCTGCACTGCTAAAACGTCCCCTATCTTACCTAGTCTTTACTTCACTCCACCTGGTTATTAGGAGGTCTTTGTACCCAGGTCTTTGAATAAAAAGGGGATTCCTTTCTGGTAACTGGGATGAAGAAGGCTGGACTCCTTTACTATGCAAACTCCCCTTTTATGCAAGGAGGGATTCTTTTTTTTTACCCTTACCTTACAACACTGTGCAATGAGGGTTAAATGACTTGCCCAGAGTCACACAGCTAGGAAGTATCTGAAGCCAGATTTGAACCCAAGACCTCCCATCTCTGGGCCTGGTTCTCCATCCACTGAGCTACCCAGCTACCCCCTAAGGAGGGATTCTGAAACTTTTTTATGTGTGTCTTTGGCAGACTGGTGAAGCCAATGGACTCCTCCTCAGAGTTTTTCTAAATGCATAAATACTTAGGATTACAAAAAGAATCAATTATATTGAAAATTCAGTTAACATAATAAAACATAATAAAAATTTAAAAACAAGTTCATAAAACTCAGGTTAAGAACGTTTTCCTAACAACTATAATAGCTAAAAAGCATTTATTACATGCCAGGTATTATGCTAAGAATTTTACAATTATTTTCTAATTTGATCTGCAAAATAATCCCAGGAGGTAGGTATTATTAATATTCCCATTTTACAGTTGAAACCACTGAGGCAGAAAGAGGTTAAATGACTTGCCCAGTCACACAACTTAATAAATGTCTGAGGTGGTATTTGAACTCAGGTCTTCCTAACTAACTCCAGGTCCATCACTCTAACAACTGTACCACCTAGCTGCCTAGTAACCTTTTGTGGCTAATGAAAAAGGCAGACGACCCCTGGGAACTTACATTAGAACAGTGGTTCCCACACTTTTTTGGCCTACTGCCCCCTTTCCAGAAAAAATATTACTTAGCCTCCTGGAAATTAAATTTTTTTAATTTTAATAGCAATTAATAGGAAAGATAAATGCACCTGTGGCCATCACCGCCTCCCTGGATTGCTGCAGCACCCACCAGGGGGTGGTAGCGCCCATTTTGGGAATCACTGCATTAGATTAACGGAAGCTGAGTAAATTTCTTATTCCAATTGTTGCAGCTTTTCCTGACTTTGTCAGCATGATGAGCCAGGTAACCTAGGACCCCATTGAATGGTATGGGATTATTGATCTTAGTGTCTTCTTCTCTAATGCTGTGCTGGAGACTAATCAGGAAGGACTCCTTCCTAGGAAAGAATCAATATGCCTTTATCATCTCCTTCCCTCAGGTTATCTAAATTCTCCTTCATGTTGCCACAGTTTGGCAGGTAGAAACATGGGAGAAGGTCTGCTTCCTGAAGACAGCTATGTCTTCCACTATCCTGATAATGGCATTAATGTTAATTGAAATGGATAAGGACTTTGTGGAAAAGGTTCTAGGTCAGATGATGGCTTGTGTGAAAAACAAGAGGTAAAGGAATAATCCTAAGGGGCAGTGAGGTGGCCCAGTGGATTGAGATGGAGAGACAGGCCTAGAGATGGGATGTCCGGGGTTCAAATCTGGAAGAAATTAGGTTTAGACTAGCATCTCAAAACATACAATTCTCTTCTAAATACAATAAATTCTAAATGCACTCATGATCTAAAGAAGAAGGTCATATTATAAACAAGTTAGAGGAACGGGGAAGGAGATAGCTTTTTTTTTTTTTCATATAAATGTTCGCAATTGAAAGTTATCAATACAGTCAATTCTTTATAGTGTGGAAATGATCCTGACATTTCATTTTCCATGAGTTACCTTACCATACAGAGACATCTTGGACATAGAGTAGATATGCTTTTCCATTTGAGCCAGTTGGGAGCCTGCAGTTAGTCAGAAAGTCATGCTCACTCCTAGATGCCTTCGCAGTGGTCATTGACTGACCTTACTGAGCTGGGCATTATAGATCTTCCCTGAAGCAGCCTAAGCCAGCTTAAACCGGCCTTGTGGGCAGCTTTTCCATTGGTCCACTCTTCTATTCCTTAGCCAGTACCAGATTGTTTTAATGATCACTGCTTTATAGTACAGTTTAAGATCTGGTACTGCTAGGCCTCCTTCCTTCACATTTTTTTCATTAGTTCTCTTGATAGTCTTGATCTTCGATTCTTCCCTATGAATTCTGTTATTTTTTTCAAGTTCTATAAAATAGTTTTTGGTAGTTTGATTGGTATCAAATAAGTTAATTAGGCTGTCATTTTTGTTACATTAGCTCAGTCTACCCATGAGCAATTAATGCTTTTCCAATTGTTAAGATATAACTTTATTTACTTCAAAAGCGTTTTTGTAATTGTATTCATATAATTCCTGTGTTGGTCTTGGCAAATAGATTCCCAAGTATTTTATATTGTCCAGAGTGATTTTAAATGGTATTTCTTTTTCTAACTCTTGCTGCTGGGCTTTGTTGGAAATATATAGAAATGCTGATGATTTATATGGGTTTGGAGTGTTTTTAAAAATATATATTTCATTGTCTATGTTGCCTTTAAGCACAATGCAAATTCTCCATCCCTTTTAGCTGTCTATTTTTACTGTGGCCTTGTCTGAGATCATGACTCCTACTCACATTTTTTCGGTATACCTGAAGCATGATAAATTCTACCACAGCCCATCATTTTAACCACGTGACTGTTTAAGTGTGCTTTTTATCCACATGTTGTTGAATTGTGCTTGCCTGTCCATTTTGTAATTCTTGTTTTGTGGGTAAGATTTGTAGAGCCTCATTTTCTCCTTAGCACCTACCTGAAAAGTTCTATCCTAATTAAGGAGATGGTTCAGGCCTCATTTAATTGACAGATTTCCACCCCATCCCCACCCTTGGATGGCTCAGATAACTTCCCACAAAGGGTTTGTTTGGGTAACTAAGAGGTGCTTCTGAGGTATGAAGATGAGTGTAAATCTTCATTCCGCTCCCACAGAAGGAGTCGCTGCTCAATAGAACTTCTAAAGGCACCAAAACTTGATATCATCCATGTGATGGTGCTCTTAAGGAAAAGGAGGTTTTGGCCAGCACCGAGTGGGTGCCAGTATAATTCATGCCTCTGGAGATGTAGCCTCTGAGGAATTACAGTTTATGGGAAGAACAGGGAAGGCATCATGAAGGAAAAGGCACCAGAGCTAGAGCTTGAAGAAAGGAAGATTGTGCTTGAGAGCACAGATGTGGTTGCCAGGCTGGCAATGGGACAGAGAATAGTCTAGTTTAGCTACAGCATTCAAGGGAGTAGCTGGAAATAAAATGGTAAAGGTAGGTTGAAACCATATTGAAAAAGTCTTAAATGCCAAGCTAGAGAGTTCAGACTTTGTTCAGTTGGGGACAACATGACTGACTCGTTGTGTTCTAAAATTAATCTGGCAGAAAAATGGACAAATTAGAAAGGAAGGTTAGAGAGGCCAGTTTAGAAGCTAAGAAAATATGGAGGGAGGAATTTGGAATTAAAGTTTTAATGAATGTTAAAAATTGTTTTTACATGTAATTGAGAAAAATAATTTTTAAAAAGAAACATGTGAGTATGGTTAAAAGGAAGTGGGATATAGGAGTCATGAGGTTTGGGGTTCAAATCCTAGTTTTATTATTCCTTTGGTGACTTGGGGTTGACATCAAGTTTCTGTGCCTCAGCACCCTCATCTGGGGCCAGAATGGTTGATTAAGAAGAAAGGTAATGAGGGGCTGAATGATGGAAGTAAAAAGATTTGGATGTGAAGGATATTGATCAGAGATCAATGTGTGATGCAGTGGGGAAAATGTTGGGCTTAGAAGAGAGAGGGTTCAACTAGCTATGAAATCATGTGCATCACTTCACCCCTCTAGTGTCAAGTTATCTATCTGTAAAATGGTGTTTTTGTAATGCCAACTCACGGAGCAGAGAATTATACTTTGCAAATCTTCAAGAGTCAAAGGTTAGCTGTCATTACTAAATTATGTTGACCTAAATCTAGAAAAACTAGACTATGTCTCCGTAACCTATCCCTGCTAAAGTCCTCAAATTAGTAGAGTACAAAAATATAACCAGGGGGCAGCTGGGTGGCTCAGTGGATCGAGAGCCAGGCCTTAGAGACAGGAGGTCCTGGGTTCAGATCTGGCCTTAGACACTTCCTAGCTGTGTGATTCTGGGAGAGTCACTTAACCCCCATTGCCTAGCCGTACTGCTCTTCTGCCTTGGAACAACAATGCACAGTATTGATTCTAAGAGGGAAGGGAACGGTTTTTTAAAAAAGGCTATATCCAGCTTCCTATATTGACACAAGTGCACATGCAGGTATACTGTTGAAACTTGGTGTTTGTTGTTGCTTCTTCCAGTAGCAGGAGAAGAGCTATTTGATGTGACAGTGTGGCCAGAGTGGCCCTTGGTTGAGGCTGGCCAGGCCCTGTGGATCAACTGTAGCACCAATTGCACACACCCTGAAAAAGGAGGCATTGAGACCCGTAACATAAACAAGACCATGTGGAAAGAAGGGACTCACTGGAAGGCCTTTTACTTATCAAATATCTCCCAGGATTCCCACATCATTTGTTACTTCACCTGCTCTGGCACTCAAAAGAAGAAGTCTGCCAATGTCACCGTGTACCGTGAGTGGACAAAATGTAACCCCTTCCCCAATTTCAGGACACCTGCATTGGCTTCCCCCTCCATGACTCTTGTCTAGTAACCCTCTCCAACCCATTTAAGATGACAAATACAAACTGTACACAAGTAAACATTACGTGGAGGTAGTTTAATTGCTGAGGCTGGGGTAGGGAAGATGGTGGGACAGAGAACCTAAACTATGTCGTTTCGATTTGTTGTAAAATTTCTAAATATATTTGGGCAAACCGAGGCAGTCCATTTGAGACTTCAGGGCTCAGTCCATCTCCAAGACAGTGAAACTAAACAATAAACTCTGCACCCTGAACAGTTTCTTCCTTGTTTATACCATAGAGTGAACCAAAGTCCACCCCATCTCATACAAGTGAAGCCAAGTCCCTCCTAGCACACCATCAAAACAGAGTAGCCCTGTTCCAGGGAGATACCTACTTAAGGCAGGCTGGTTAGGAGTCTGTAACAGTACTGATGGCCCTCCCCCCTCCCCAGTATCTTTGTACCCCTTGTAGAGAAGTTGGCGGTCCCTTCTCTAGGTCTTCTACTCACAAGGTATTACTTTTTTCTTTTTTTGTCCTCTAAGGGCCACCAGAGCAGGTGATATTGAACCTGCAGCCTGCTTGGGCGATTGTGGGTAAGAATTTCACCCTGACATGCCATGTGCCTAACGTGGGCCCACTGGAATACCTCACACTCACTTTGCTCCAGGGCACCGAGACGCTACACCGCCAGACCTTTACGACTGTGTCTAAGGTTCTGCAAGATGCCTGGCTTACTTTCAACGTCATTGCTCGAAAGGAAGATGACAAGAGTAACTTCTCTTGCTACGCAGAGCTGGATCTCAGGCCGTATAGTGAGCAATTCTTCAATGCCAGTTCAGCCCGCAAGATGCTGGAGATATTTGGTGCGTCAGGGTCCCAAATGGAAATTGGTTCCAAGCCTTTTTCCTTACTCCCTCCTATGGAGCCTTAGGAGAAGCACTCTAAATTCTGCTCTCAGCTTCTGCCAGGAGGCTTCTTCTTTTAACCCTTACCTTCTGTCTTAGAGTCAATACTAAATATTGGTTCCAGGGCACAAGAGTGGTAAGGACTAGGCAATTGGGGTCAAGTAACTTGCCCAGGGTCAAACAGATAGGAAGTGGCTTGAGTACAGATTTGAACCCAGGACCTCTCATCTCTAAGCCAGGAGGCTGCTTTTTGATGTGTTGGTAGCTAATCCCAGATGACTCTCTCAAGCCTGCTCACTTCCTTTCCCCCTTACACAAATCCCGTGATCTCTAGCTTTTTATCCACTTTGTTCTATAAGGTTGGAGATTAAGAACTGAGAGCAGCTGGATAGGAGGGCTTTTAGGTCCCCAATCAGGGAGGTCTGTTTCACCTGTCTTTGGGAAGTCAAGAATTGCCAAACTGCACTCTCCCTAGGAGAAGAGAATGCAGCCTAAGCCAGCATTATCATCCAAGCTACAGGATCCTGTGGTGAGAACCTGACAAGCCTCCCGGGGCTAGCATGATTATCATACTACAAGCTCCATCAGCTCTGTTAACTTCATAGCTTTTCATAGCTTGCTGGTACCCAGAACAAAGTGCTAAATCTTCACTAGTTGAATAAAAGTTGAGATCCCATAGGAGGGGACCTTGGTGAGCCAGCTTTTGGTGTCCTGGGAAATCAGCACCTTCTAAGAGTCATGGTTTTGCTCAGTCCAGGATGAGCTGGGAGGGGATGGTGCTCTCACATTGCCCTTTTTCCCTTTCCAGAACCCTCCTGGAACAACCAGATGCTCATCATCATCATCATCACAACTCTGCTGCTGCTGGTATTTGTGATCTCAGTCTGCCTTTGTTTTGCTTATGGGCAACACTGGCGTCATCAGCGAACTGGGGGATATGGGGTACTTGCTGCCTGGAGGATCCACAGAAACAGATGTGTATGACCCAGAGTGACTACAAGGACCAGAGGCTTGAAGGATGCCTTGTTGTCACAGGTCATCTATAACCTCTATGTAGTTTAACGAATGGTGAGAAGCAAAAAGATGTATGTGTGTGTGTGTGTGTGTGTGTGTGTGTGAGAGAGAGAGAGAGAGAGAGAGAGAGAGAGAGAGAGAGAGAGAGAGAGAGAGAGAGAGAGA
>NC_058133.1:206570748-206591670 GCF_016433145.1 Gracilinanus agilis | reverse complement strand
CTTTGAGAGAGAGAGAGAGAGAGAGAGAGAGAGAGAGAGAGAGAGAGAGAGAGAGAGAGAGAAATTGAAAGGACCCATCTTTCCCAGAAAGATCTTAGGACAGACAGTGATGGTGAACCTTTTAGAGACCAAGTGCCCAACCTACAACCCTCATGCTGCATGTGAGCCACCCCCTTACCCCAGACAGGGGAGGGAGGAAGCATTCCCATTGGACTGCTGGGCAGAGGACAGGTGATGTGAGGAATGTCCTTAGGTGTGATGGAGAGAGGAGGAGGGGAGAAGCCCCCTTTGGCACACATGCCATAGGTTTGCCAACATGGCCTTAGGATATGAATCTAAATCCACATTCCCAATCTTGACTTATAGTTTAATCATTTTCTTTAAAGATTAAAATCTATAAATAGGACATAACCATAAACTTGTTGGATTTAACTTTTCTCTCCTTTGCTGCCCAACCAGTCCCTTTTATCATTCCTCCACTACCTCCTCCTTGATCTTTCCCCTCCACAACTCCACCCTCAGGGCCTCTAGTTTCTGCCCTAGACATATTGTTCCTGCTAATATTTTTGGGGCTGAGAGAATAAAGGAAGGCAGAGTGAAGTTACTAAGAGCCTGGCATCAGGAAGGGTCAGGATGAGGATCCCCCAGGGGTGACAGGTAAAGCAGCACAACTCTCTCTGTGGACAAGCCCCATCTCATTGCTCTTAATCTTCCCCCTCCCCTTGATGAAGTCTCAGAGAGATGTCTAGGCAGAAATTCTCCACAATGAGGTCTGGATGTAGGAGTTCCTTCTGGGATTTGATCTTACCTCTGATCTCCTGAGAAGGGCTTTGAGAATTAAGATGAAGGGAGCGGTGGAAAGGGCAAAACTGCAAGATTTCTACCACGGTCATTCCCAAGTCTTCCAATGTCTCTTCCCTGGCCCCTGTGACTCACCCTGTTCTTTTCCAAAGCTGGTCTTGAAATCTGATTAGGGTCAGTATTTACTTGATAATGAGTCTCCACTCCCCTCCCATACACCATGCTAAATCATTCCCAGTCCCTTCCACAATATTCTCCCAAAGTTGGAGACGATGTCAGACAGAAGCAAAAAATACTGACTTGATAGTCAGAAGACCTTGGTTTAGAGTTCAAGTGATCCATTTACTACTATCTGTGCAACTTTGAACATGTCAATCCTTCCTTTCTCCTGGATCTGCTTCTTCATCTGAAAAGTGACAGGATTAGATTAAATGATCTCTAAAATCCCTTCCACTGCTAAATATGATAGTGGAAAAGGAGAAATGTACAGGTTCTGAAGGGCAGTGGTAGACTTAGTGCCTGGGTTGAGAAGTGGAAGCTACTACTGCCCAGGACATAAACAGTGTTGGAGAAGGTGGGGATAGATGGGAGTTGTGATAGTTGGCAGATAGGGAAATAGAGGAAGAAGAGAACTCTACTGTTTATTCTCTGGCTTTTTATTTATGTCCTAACTCCCTGAAACACTGAACTTAGAAGTCAGGATTACTCTTAGCACTGACCCTCATCTAGTGGGGAGGTAAGTGAGTCATTTTGGGAGATAGATTAGGCCTGAGAAGTTGAAGGACTAAAGGGAGAATGAGAGAGACGGCATGAAGCTAGGGGGAAAAGAAAAGTGGAAGGTGGGTCTCTTGGCTCCACAAGTTGCCTTGTCTGTAGCAGCCCAAGATGAGAGGTTGTAGAATATGAGATTCTCTTACCATATAGAGAAGTCAGTCCACTGGGGGGTGGGGTGTCACAATTGTCCCTCTGCCGCATCATAGTAGTCTAAGGAGAAAGTAACCCTTTTGGTATGGGAAAAAGAGAAGGGTCAGAAAGGTCTTTAGCCAAATCATGGGTAGGGAAGGAGAATTGCATGAGCAACCAGTTAGTAAGAGTGGAGTAGAACAAGCAAACAGAATAGAATTAAACTCCTTTTCAGCTCCATGCAGTTCATCTTATTACCAAGTCAAAAGATACAACCAGGGGGCAGCTGGGTAGCTCAGTGGATTAAGAGCCAGGCCTAGAGACAAGGAGGTCCTAGGTTGAAATCCGGTCTCAGACCCTTCCCAGCTATGTGACCCTGGGCAAGTCACTTGACCCCCATTGCCCACCCTTACCACTCTTCCACCTAGGAGCCAATACACAGAAGTTAAGGGTTTAAAAAAAAAGAAAAGGGAATAAAAAGACACAACCATGTTGAGTACAGAAGATTGTTTGGTAGAATACAAACACTTCCCCTGAAGCTTAAAGTCAGATTTTTTTCCTACCCATTCTTGGTCCCAGGCCTGCCTCTTCCCAACCTTGCCACCTGGGGAGGATTGAAGAGTGGACTGGGATAGAGACCTACCTGAAGCAGGTGGCACATCAGCACCCACTGTCCCCGTGGCACTGGGTGGTGGAGGTGGGGGTATTCCTCTTCTAGATTAAGGGAGAAGAAAGACAAAGAATGGCCATCTAATAGTGGATGACTCTCAAGTTTGATCTCACAATCTGTTTCTCCCAATCCCTACCCCCAAGAAGACCTTTCCAAACATCATTCCCTAGCAAAGAACCTTTTCTGGAATTTTCTAGTTATAGCATCATCCAGTTCCCCTTCCCCTCAAACTTCAATCATATATTTTACAACCTGGCAGATGAAGTGATCTGTGAGTCTTGAGGAAGATTCCGAATCTCTGAAATCTCTGGGAGCCATGACTGATGTGGATCTAGCACTGGACAGGGAAGCAGGGGGACTGGGGCTGGGGCTGACCAAGGCAGGTAATGGTGGTGAAACACAAGCATCTCCTCCTCTTCTTCCTCTTCCTCTTCCTCCTCCAGGTTCAGCAGGTAGACCTGAAGAGGGAAGAAGGGATTTTCAGTCATACTTCTACCAAGCAAAGGTCTCTGTCCCTGTTGCCTTTCCCTTTCAACCCCTCTATTCCTTTCCAAGGCCCTAACGTTCTAACCATTAGCCAGTCCTTTCTTTGTCCCCCTAGATTTAGACCCTAGTTCTATCCACATCATATCCTCAAGTGACATTCTATCCGAAACCAATCAAATCTCCCCCAGCAACAGAGGAAAATGAGGTACAGTCTTGGTAGGTAGAAAATGACTAGCACTATTTATCCCCTTCCCTCCCCTCTGCCTTTTTCAGGGAGGAATGGTCAGGGAATGGTCTGAAAATCTGAACCAGTGGTTTGATTGCTCACTCCTATCAGCAAAAATGTTTGGGGTACATATCCCCAATATGTATATATTTGCTTATTTAAATTATGCTATTATGTTAATAATTATGTATATAATAAACTTATACTAAAAAGGATGAAATGAAGGTGAAACCGTTTTTTGATGCTAGAGACTATTTAGGGATCCACTGGATTGAGTAAAGGAGTGGCATGATTAGATGGTTACTTTAAGAAAATCACTTTGGCAACTGTGTGGAAAATGGATTGGAGAGAAGAAACTTGAAAGAGTCCCCTACAAGGAAGAGGTTGGATTAAGACAGGTGAGGCGTGATGAGGATCTGATGAACAAATGATGAACTAGGTTGGTGGCTCTATAAGTAGAGAGAAAGGGATGGATTTGAGAAGTGTTATAGAGATAAATGCTTGGATACGAGGGGTGAGAATGAGGAGTCAAAGACAACTTTAAAAGTAAAAAAAGGTTAAGGGACAGCTAGATGGCTCAGTGGAATGAGAGCCAGATCTAGAGTTGGAAGATCCTAGGTTCAAATATGACCTGACACTTCCTAGCTGTGTGACCCTGGATAAATCACTTAACCCCCATTGCCTAGCCCTTACTGCTCTTCTGCCTTGGAACAAATATACAGTATTGATTTTAAAATGGACGGTAAGGGTTTAAAAAAAAGATTTGTGTGTAAGGGAGTTAAATTTGAGAGTAAAGATAATGAGATCTTCAAGCTGATCCAAGACATCTAAGCTTGCTCATCCTAGACAACTTACTCTATGGTATCTGTTGATTTGGGAATAGAACCCCTCCTCCAAGGGGCACCTGCTGTGGCTGCTGAAGTGATCTGAAGGAAAATAGTGGGTTTCTCCAGGTAGGGAGAGATACTAGCTGCTGTGTTCAGTGGGGTTTGGTTTAAAAATGCCCTGAGGATATAATATCTGGTTCAGAAAAAGTAGGCTAGGAATAGCTAATGGAGAGACAGAGTGGGAAAATGTCAGAAAATGAGAGGTTTTGTTTTATTGGAGACAAGAAGGATGAAGATTGATTATCCACATTCCCGACCTCTGCTTAGTTGACCACACCACCCTTGGGGTCCTGACATAATGTTGGGGCCCTGACATAATGTTCTGGGTTGATACTATAGTCCCTAGGAGGCACCAGCACCCATTTGGGAGACCACTGTCCTTGACACTTCTAAATGACTAGGTATGCTGGGGGCATACCAGTCTAAGATGGTGATACTCTATCTTAACTTTCCACAAAGTTCTATCACAAGGATCCCTGCCCAAAAAGCAAAAGCACAGGTGGTATATACCACACTCTACCAGGGCCAACAAACCTGGGAAGTAAGGAGCTTGGAGTCAAGGGTACTCATTGCTAGACGGCTCATGAGCAGCTGGTGCATCTGAATATTCTGCAGCATCATCAGCTCCTGTAGGTCTGGTTAAGGTCAGAAGGGGGTGAACTATAATTCTAACCCCAGTGAGGTCCCCAAAGCTGGGCAGATTCAAAATTAGTAGGTGGAGGAAACAGGGACAGGGAATCGATTAGAGGTGCTGAAGGAGTTGCTCAAAAATGGGTGAGATTGGGGGAGGGGGAAGGTCTGGAAATCTTACCTTCCTTCATGTGTCCTGGCTGGTGAGGAGGTACCCAAGCCAGTGGAAGAGACTGCAGGATAGTTACTGAGGGCTGAGGGGTTGGGACATAAGCTCAGATTGGGGGACAACAGACCTAATGCTCATACCCCTATATCACCCTCTTCCCCACTGTGAGAAAAAGATAAGTATTTGGTTTCACCCAGGTTGTAAGATCAACCATTCTTCCCATTCAGATCAAAGCTGCAATCTCCACCCTCTCCAACATATTTCTGCCTTCCCTTCTCCACTAGGTGGTATGACATAGAGGACAGAGATCTAGCCTTGAAATCAGGAAGACCTGGGTTCAAGTTCTGCCTCTAATACATGCTGGCTGTCACCTTGAGAAAGTGACAACTCTGAAACTATGGATTTCACAGAGGGGGTCGAATTGTACTAGTAGAAGGAGTTTCCTCACCCGGGAGTCCCCACTGAAATCATAAGTCCAGCGCCTGTCCCCCTCCCTCCATACTCCAAGATCTCTCTCCTCCCCACATTAGCTCTATGTTCTCCAGGCTCCTTTTCCTTCTCCTCGCCCTCACGCCCACCTCTCCCTTCCTCAGCTAGGTCTGTGATTCACCCACATCCAAGCCTCCTTTTTTACCGCAGGGGACCGGACCTGAGCGACCTGAGCGCCAGGGCCCGCAGAGCTCCAGCCATCTCTCCAAGCCATAGCTAGACCTCTGTGGAGCAGACAGTTACCATGACGACGCAATCTTACACAACCAGAGAGTCCAGTGGGGACCGAAAGGGCTGGGCCTAAGGACGAGGAAGCGCTGCTGAGTGGCGCTGGGCGAGGAAGAGACAGACCAATAAAAGGGAGGGGCGGGACTCCAGGAGAGAAAGGGGGAAAAAAAAATGCGGAGCAAGCCGACCAATGAGGGGAAAGGATAGGTGTAAGGTGGGGTGGGCAGGAGAGATCTAAATAAGATCTATTACGGGAAAGAGTGGGCGGTAGGAAAGGAGAGGAGGCAGGCCAATGAGGGGAAAGCTGATTGGACCAATTAGGGAGCGAAGGGGGGCATAGGAAAGAATTGGTGTTACTGGAAGTCAAAACTACCCTCCTGCTTGTCAGTGCAGAAGATCCGGGAATTTCAATCCGCAGACATTTATTAAGCACTCACTGTATGCCAGGCGGTATGCAAAGCACTGGTGAGAAAAAAAGAAGCAGAAGACCTCAGAGAAACTCCCTGGGTTATGGACTACTGGACCAATGTCCACTTCTCCCCGAGCCCCTTTCTGCCAGCAGTCCAGCGGTCCTGCTTTCAAGGTTCTGCCGACTTAAGCTTCAGCCCTTTTATTCCATGACTCGGTCTACGTTTTAGTCCTCTATTCCTAGGGAGCTCCCATCCTAGTCAGGGCAAACTCCGGTTTCATGCCATTACAAGCAGAGAATAAGGGCAAGAATTAAGTACACAATGTATTCTCTTCAAGCCCACCTCCTCCCTGGAGCATGGAGTCTGCATTTCCACCCATCCATTGGTTGGACAGCTTTACCCAGATGTTTCACCAGTAGCCAAAACTCAGCAAGAATGAAAATCATTCTCTTCTGCTCCTCTTCTGGACTTGAAATTTTCTGTTAATTGGCATCACCATCATCCCAGTCACCCAGGTTTGTTGAGGCTAGAAACAACAGTTGTTTTTGACTCCTTTCTATTCCTTTCACCGTTATTACCCACCCTCCATCCAACACTAATAGTTCATGGATCTGTGGTTTTAGAGATGGATGTAAGCACTCCTTCCAGTGACACAGACCACAACCCATTTTTCTCATCATTTTTTCCATGTGTTCCAATAAATCTTCCAAACATGCTAAGGACAAAGTTTCTCTAGATCTCCTGACTTTCATGGGTATAAATGTCCATTGATCATCCCTCTCATCAAATAAATAACCCACTCGTTTTCCTGGCATGCATCTCTTTAAAGATATCCTTTACACCACCACTTCACTTATACAATTATTCGTTAGCAACACCATCACACCCACCATGGGCATCTCCATTTCAATGGCCTTAACTTCTTTAACTGTAGTTTTTTCTTTAAGTGACCTTGACCTTTTGTCTTAGAATTGATATCAAGTATTGGTGCCAAGGTAGAAGGGTAGTAAGGGTTAGGTAATTGGAATTAAGTGACTTGCCCAGTGTTATGCAGCTAGGAAGCATCTGAGGTCAGATTTGAACCCAAGACTTTCTGTCTCCAGGCCTGACTATCTACTGAACCACTTAGTTGTCTCCTGTAACTGAAGTTTTACATGACTCATACTCATACGGCATCACAGGAAGAAGCCCATTATAGTATATATTTTTTTTAATCTTTTTTTTTAAACCCTTAACTTCTGTGTATTGGCTCCTAGGTGGAAGAGTGGTAAAGGTGGGCAATGGGAGTCAAGTGACTTGCCCACGGTCACACAGCTAAGAAGTGTTTGAGGCCAGATTCGAACCTAGGACCTCCTGTCTCTAGGCCTGACTCTCAATCCACTGAGCTACCTAGCTGCCCCCCCATTATAGTATTTAAAATAGTAACCTTTGTTTTAGAGAGTAACTTAAAAACATTAAAAACACCTCACCCGACAGAATAGTGTAGGGGTCGGCAATTTATGGCTCTCGAGCCATATCTGGATCTTTTGAGGGCCAGATATGGCTCTTTCTGCAGGAGCCATAAAGTCAATTTTTTTTTCAGGCACTGTTACAGGAGTGGCACTGTGAGCACTGTACGGCTCTCACGAAATTACATTTTAAAAAATGTGGCATTTATGGCTCTCACAGCCAAAAAGGTTGCTGACCCCTGGAATAGTGTTTGTGGCAACAACAATATTATTTAAGGATTAATTGTGAATGTCTACCTTCAGAGAAAGAAATAATAAATAGTTCATAATAATTCATGGTATGGTTTTGCTTTTTTTTGGTCAAATGATGTCTTCTCTAGTGTGGGGTGGGGAAGGAGGGAGGGAGACAACTCAGAACATAAAATATAACAAAAATAAATAAATAGGGACAGCTAAGCAGCTCAGAGGAAAGAGAGCCAAATCTAGACACAAATACACACACACATGCATATATGGTTTAGAAAAATATCACACTCAGGGGCAGCTAGGTGATTCATTGGATAGAGAGCCAGGCCTAGAGAAAGGAGGTACTGGGTTCAAATCTGACCTTAGATACTTCCTAACTGTATGACCCTGGGCAAGTCATTTAATTCCAAATGCCTCACCCTTACTGCTCTTCTGCCGTGGAATTGATATTTAATATTGATTCTAAGACAGAAGCAAGAATCCAGAATCTTAAAGGAAGAAGGATTCTACGAGACCAAGGTGAGGAAGGAGTGCATTTTGAGAATGGAAGATTGGCCAGTGCAAAGACTCAGAGACTGGAGATGGAGTATTGTGTGTGACTAACAGACAGGAGGCTAGTTTGATTGCATGACAGAGTGTGGGAGGAGGAAAAATATACAGTGAGTCCAAAAAGGTAGTTAAAGCCTGGTTGTGAAGAGCTATTAAAGTTAGAATCAGGAATTTCAATTTTATTCAAAAGGAAATAGGGAGTCACTAGAATTTATTGAATAGGGGAATGACATGGTAAGATCTGTGCTTGAGAAAAATCATTTGGCAGAAAGATAGAAGATGATTTGGAATGAGTAGACACTTGAGCCTGAGAGACAAATTAGGATCTGTTGCAGTGATCCAGGCCAAAGACACTTCTTAGCTGTGTGACTCTGGGCAAGTCACTTAACTCCCACTGCCTAGCTCTTACTATTCTTCTGCTTTGGAACCCAATATACCATATTGATTCTGAGACAGAAGGTAAGGGTTAAAAAAAATAATCCAGGGCCAAGGAAGTGTTTGGATAGAGAGAAATAGTCAAGTTTGAGATATGTTGTTGAGGTAGATATAGCAAGATTTAGCAACTATTTGGTTACAGGGGATAGAGGAGGCTGAGGAGCCAAGGATAATGCCCAGGATTGTAAACTTGGAAGAAAGGATGGCGGTGTTTTCCATAGAAATTGGGAAGTTTCAAAGAGAGATGGGCCTGGGGAAGGGGGAAGTGATGAGTTCTACTTTGGAAATACTCTTTAAAATGTGCACAGGGTCATTGGTAATCCAAGAACGAAGCTCAGAGGAGAGACTGGGCTAGATCTTGGAATCCACTGAACCTATGGGAGCTGATGAAATCACCAAAATAGAGTGCTGTCCTTGGAAAGGAGAAGAGTCACCTCATTGTCAGAGACTAAGGGAAAGGAGCAGAGAATAGAGGTTGCTGTCAAGAGGTTCCAGGATGAAGAGAAGTGGAGAGGAGGAACCTCACATGTAATGACTTTGATTTTTCTCAATAAAGTAAGAAATGAAGTTTAATGCTTTTGGCTGAGAAGTAGGAGAGGAAGATGTGGGACGCTTGAGGAGAGAAGGGAATGTTCCAATTCATTTCTGGGGGACAGAGAGAGATAGGGGATCAATGAAGGAAGAATAGGAAGATAGCCTAACTGTAGAGAAGTGGATAACATGAACTTAATGTGTAGTCTCCTTCCTCCAGCTCCATTCAGCTAGACATGAGGAGGAGTGGAGAAGGCAGATGGTGGAATTAATCCAAGACCAAAGTCTGGCAAGGGATGAATAGGGTTTAAAAGTAAAGATTTAAGGAATTTATTGGCAAAGGATTCAAGAGTAGAAGATGATGTAGAGTTGAATTGGCTAGGCATCAAAGAGTCAAGTGGCTAGAGCAGTGATCTTTGAATCAGGAATTCCTAGGTTAAAATCCCACTTCAGACATTTACTACCTGTGTAACTCTCAGTAGTAGTAAGTCACTTAACTTCTTTGCCCCTCAGTTTCCTCATTTGTAAAATTAGGAGGATATTTTCAGCAGCCACTAAGATTCCTTTCAACCCTAAATCTACAATTCTAAGAACTATAGAAAGGATTTATTTGTGTGTGTGTGTGTGTATGCACACACGTGTGGCTGCATATGTGTGTGTGTTCAGTTTAGACCAGCTGCCGTAAAATAACCATTCGAGTGCATTGAAGTGTTTTGTTTATCAACGTTGCTGCACTTTGGGGATACATTGTGATTGAGTGTTGAGTTTAGAAACTCTCATGGCTTCACAGGCATTTGAAGCTTGGTGTTCATTTACCAGTAATGACCCATATTAAGCACTATTGATTGCAAGAATGCCTTTTAACTGTGCTGCTCTCGGTTACAGAGATGAAAAAAACAGGCACCATGTTTTGTACACACTCACTGAAATAGATAGATTCTAACATTTCCAAAAAAACAACTGGATTAAAAAAATTTTTTTTAAATGGATAAAAAAACAACTTAGTAGAAATCAAATTAATATTTCCAGATATATTGTAGAATGGGAAAGGATTGAATGTGAAACTGAATCTGTTATTAAAAAGTTGCTTTTCTTTTAAATATAAAAAAAAAATTCAAAAGGGGCAAGAAGGTGGACTGAGAACCAGGCAAGTGTGATCTCAAACACTTCCTAGCTGTGTGACCCTAGACAAGTCACTTAACCCCTATATCCTAGCCCTTACCACTCTTTTGCCTTGGAACCAATATCAGAAGGTAAGTGTTTAAAAAAATAAATTCAACAAGTACCTTTCAAATCTGTCCTGTGCTTTTTGAAAGTGGAAACAAGATAGTAGAAAAGCAGTAAGTACAGCGAGCTTCCCACTGACTCTATAACTCTTCCAGAGACCTAGAAAATTTATCAGATTAAGTCATGATTGGGAAATATGAGAAAAAATCAGTGTGAATCATGTTTTTCCCCGCCCAAGTTAGTACAGAGAGATCTGCAAATACCTAGGGACTGGGTCCAGCCAGGAACACATGAGAAGCTCAGGAAGAGTCTGTGTATATGGGCAAGAAGAGATCCAAATCCAGTATGGATGGGCCTAAACTAGGGTAGGGTATGGGAACAATGTCAACAGGCAGCTTTGTTGATCACTAAGCAGTTGTAGGTTACAGATCCAGAGCTAACAGGAGGACCTGTGCCCAGGGGTGCGGTTAAAGGTGAGGAATGCTTTCCGGCTTTATCCTGCTCATTGAGCTCAAAAGCAGGGATATGCTGGTAAATGTCTAACAACTGGTTCTTGGTGGGGCAGGGATGGGGGAGGATATATACACAAAATGATTTAAAATTCAACCTGAATTAACATTTTCTCTATCTCTTAACTCTAAAACTCAACAAAACAATGAATCAAGTCCTGATTTTAATGTTTGCCGATTTCTGAGCTATGAATGCTGATGCTGAAAATCTAAGAATTGGCTCTCAAGAGAGGATATGAACTGGATCCAATACACACCTCTGCTCAGACCTTAGGAATAGAGTGACTCCAGCTTGTAGCCCAATCCAAAGTTTACAGAGGAATAATCACAGCAGTAATCCCATACCAAAGAGAAGCTTATAGTTCTTGTCATAATGAACCACCAGAGTTTTCCAGCTGGCTGATAAGTATTGAGTCCTGCAGCAGTCAACTGTTGTTCAGACCCAAACTCAGGTCAGGTTCTGTCCTTAATCAGACCATTTGGGGAGTACTGAAAGCCTTTGCTGCCCTTCAGAACCTGAAATAATAAAACACTCAATTCTCCAAGAAAACAGCAGCAGGACTAGTCCAGAAATTCCCTCCAGAAGTATACAGAGCTTAGCCCATAGATATAGTCAGAAAGTAGGCTGTGGGGCACATAGGTGGTTCAGGGACAGAGTCAGGCCTGGAGCTAGGAGGTCCTGGGTTCAAAATAGGCCACAGACACTGCCTAGCTATGTGATCCTGAGCAAGTCACTTAATCTCTCTTGACATCTCTTCTGCCTTAGGACCGATACTTAGTTATCGATTCTAAGACAGAAAGTAAGAGTTTAAGAAAAGAGTAAACTGGAAGAATTAATTTTTTAAAATCCCATTAAAAAGTTGGATGCCCAGATTGCTAATATTTTAAAGAATTCACAACAAATGAAGAAGGAATAAAGGAAAGCACTAGAATTTATTTTGCCCGATTTTATGCCAACAAAAATGATAACATAAATGAAACATGTGAATATTTACAAATTCTATACATATACATAAAACATACAGGTTAAGAGAAAAGGAAATAAAGAATCTAAATAATTCAATCCCAGAAAATAAAATTGAATAATTTGTAAAGGATCTCTCAAAGAAATAAAAAAGCAACCAGGGCCAGACTGATTTACAAGTAAATTCTATCAAACAAAAAAACCCACTTAATTCTGAGATTATATAAACTATTTGCAAAAAACAGGAAGAAAATGGGCCAAATCCATTCTTTGAAAGAAAGATGGTCTTGATACCTAAGCAAGAAAGAGATAAAGTAAAGAAAGAAAACTATAAACCAATATCTTTAATAATTCGTAGACACAAAAACAGTGACATAATAAAAAAGATTATGTATAATGACCAAGTTGAATTTATATCATGAAGGCTGGATTGGTTTAATATCCAGAAAATTATAAACATAATCAATAGTAACAAAAATAATAAAAATTCACATGAACATATAAATATAATTTTTAAAAGCTTTTGACAAAAGAATTCATTTCTACTAAAAAACTATTAAAAAATAAACAGAACTTTCTTTAACATGATAAATAACCAAAAGCTAGCATAATCCATAATGAAAAAACACTAGAGATTTTTCCATTACGATCAAGGTAAAGTAAGAATTCTTTTATCACCGCTATTGTTTGATTTAATTCTAAAAATGCTAATTATAGCACTAGGGGAAAGATAGAGAATGGGAGAGATAGCTAGTTGGTGCTGTAAGTAGGCACCAGTCTGGAATCAGGGAGTTCTGAGTTCAAATTTAGACTCAGATACTTACTGGCTGTGTGACTGTGGGTAAGTCACTTAACCCTTTTTTTTGCCTCAGTCTCTTTATCTGTAAATGAAATAGAGAAGGAAATAGAAAACCATTCCAGGATCTTTGTGAAGAAAACCACATGGACAAAAGTAACTTAGAGTCTGACACAACTGAGTAATGTCAGTTAACATAAAGACAAGAAAAAAAGAAATTGGGAGAATAACAATCAGCCAAATTTTTTTTAGATAACATGACAGTAAATGTAGAGAACCTTAAAGAAACTAAAAGTTAATTGAAACAATAACTTTTTCAAAGTAGCAAGAGATAAAGTAAACCCAAAAAAAATCACCAGCCTTTATTTTACCAATAGAATCCAGTAGGAAGAGTTAGAAAGAGAGATTCCATTCAAAATAACTACAAAATGTATACAATTTTTTGGAGACCAAAAATTAAGGAACACTCATACAACTACAATATATTCTTTACGGAAATAAAGACTAGAGAAGAGATAGATCCATTGTTCATGGTTGGGCCAGGTCAATATAATAAAAATGATAAAACTACCTAAATTAATTTACTCATTTGGTATCAGAGTAACAAAAGGTTATTTTATAATGCTAGAAAAAGTAATAACAACATTCATCTAGAGAAACAAAAGGTCAAAAATCTCAAGGGAAATGATGGGGGAAATAGTATGAAGGGGAACTAACAGTATCAGTTCTCAAACTACACTACAAATCAGAAATCATCAAAACTATTTTATATTGGTCTAAAAATAGAAAAAAAATCACCAATGGAAAGTATTAGGTACACAAAATCCAGAAACAAATGAACATAGCACCCTAGGGTTTGACAAACTCTGGGACCATAATTTCTGGAATTAGAACTCACTACTTGACAAAAATTGCTGGGAAAATCAGAAAGCATTCTATTAGAAGTTAGGACTAAATCAACATAACACATCATATAACATAATAAGCTTCATGACCTAGATTTAAAAGGTCAGAGCATAAACACATTAGAGGAACAGGGAAGGAGATAAATTTCACAACTGTGGACAGGGAAGAGTTCTTGGACAAATAAGAGATAGAGAAACTCAGAATAAATAAAATAGACAATTTTGATTATATAACATTAAAAAGTTTTTGCACAGACAACATCAATGCAGTTAAATTTAGAAGGAAAACAGAACTAGAGGGAAAATCTTTTCAGCAAATATTTCTGATAATTATGTGATATCCAAGATATTCAAATATATAAAAACAAAAACCTATCCTCAACAGATAAATTCATATTAAAGGATATGAACAAGCAATTCTTAAATTAAGAAATCCAAACCATTAACAACATATGAAAAGATTCTCCAAATCGCCAATAATTAGAGAAATGTAGATTAAAACAACCCTGAGATTCTGCCTCACACCTATTGGAATGGCAAAGATGACATAATAGGAAAATAATTTTTGGAGGGGATATGGAAGGATAGATACACTAATGTATTATTGGTGGGGCTGTGAATTGATCTAGCAATTTGAAAGTAGAAGGCAATTTGCAACTGTACCCAGAAATTCAAATAGACTGTGCACATACCCTTTGGATCTTGCTAATATTACTAATAGGCATATGCTGCAAAGAAATTAAAGAAAAAGGGGAAAAAAGGGGGAGGAGCAGCTGGGTAGCTCAATGGATTGAGAGCCAAGGCCTAGAGACAGGAGGTCCTGGGTTCAGATCTGACCTCAGATACCTCTCAGATGTGTGACCCTGGGCAAGTCACTTAACCCCTGTGGCCCAGCCCTTACCACTCTTTTACCTTGGAACTGATACACAGTATTGATTCCAAGATGGAAGGTAAGGGTTTAAAAAAAAAAAAAAGGAAAAAAAAGAAAAAGGTCCTTTATTTTATTTTATTTTATTTATTTTCCTGGGTTATACATGCATTATCATGTAAAACATATTTCCATGTTATTCATTTTTGTAAGTGAATAACCTTACAAAACCAAAACTTCAAAACATAAACCCAAATAAACAAGTGAAAAATCATATGCTCCCATCTGCATTTTGACTCCAACAGATCTTTTTCTGGAGGTGAATAGAATTCTTTGTCATAAATCTCTCAGAATTGTCCTGGATTATCATACTGCTAAGAATAGCTAAGTTTATCACAGTTGATCATTCCACAATTTTGTTACTGTGCACAATATTTTCCTGGTTCTGCTTATTTCACTCTGCATCAGTTCATATAGGTCAGAAAAGTCCTTCGTAAACCACAATTAGTGTAGCACTACTTTTTTTTTTACTTTTTTTTTTTTTAACAGCAAAGAACTGGAAACTGAATGGTTGAAAATGAGGATCATGATCGCACCTATTTTACAGGGTTTTTATGAAGATAAAATGAAAAAATATTTGTAGTGTTTTGCAAATCTTAAAAAACCATATAAATTCTAGCTATTATGATTATCTCAAGAGTGAGCAATCTCCTCAGCCTAGGACTAATTATTATCCTGAAAACAATCTTGGAAGAAGATGTTTTCTTAGGGAGTTGAGGGGTAGGGGTGGGGGTGGGGGGAGATTTTTATAAAAGTTACAAGAAAAAACAACTATTAAACTTTTAGCATGTAAACTATGATATTATAAGCAGCTTTGCTTCAAGGAAAATTATTAATGCTGAACAGGTTGTGGACAAATAGTTACACTAAACCATACCTAATACACTAAACCATAACTTCATTCCTCAAATTGAGAAAAACACTTGTAATTTCAGTATAAAAGAAAGTTTCAGTAAGAAAGGTTTCGGCTTGTCACTTAGCTGAGGCTAAGTACAGGCAGACATTCAATAGCAACACCTTGAATTTTGAAGAGGGTTATGGCACTTCCTATCCTAGGCTGGATCCCAGCAGTCACTCTGGCCAAGGAAAAGACCGCCCCAACCAAAGAGGGCAAGAAACTTGGGGAGGGCTGAGGAGAGATCCATTTCAACAGCTGTTAGCAGCCCTAAGATAGGCCCCCAAGTTGAAACAGTTTTGAGTCGGGATAGCTCTGGGACAGGAAACTGGGATTAGCATCCTTTAAGCCTCTCCCTAATCCACCCTCCACCCCCACCCCATCACCACCCAAGCTCTCCTTAGCATATACCTTTCTCTGCAGTTCTGTTCCAAGATTTGGATCCAGGGAAGAGGGCCGCTGCCTCTGAGTTACCCAATAGCCCAGGATTCTGGAAATAACAAGTCACTGGGGGGCCATGGCCACTGGTGGGTAGAAAATCCCTAGCATTCCTCTCCTTTTTGATCCTATAGGATTAGACTGACTGACTGACAAGCTGGCTGCTCTCAGCACTAAGGAGGGAACGATAGGCAGAGGACAGAAGCTTTAATGTTAGGGAAAACAGGTCAGATGTCAAGGGGATTGTAAGAATCAACCATGGATTGTAAGAATCGGGGGACACACAGCTGCACCAAGAGCTTCCCAGAGACTGTAGAGAAGGAGTACACTAGCCACACTGGGCAATACAACAGAGGCTATCAGATCTGGTTTTGTGCACCATAGTCATGAAGCAGGAGTTAGGTTTGCTAGGGATGTCCAAATTCCCGAGTCTAAATCATGTCTTCATTCCTTCCTCCCACCTTTCCCCCTTTCTGGGGCATGTATGCTTATTCCTCAGTTTTCATTTCTTAAGAATTTATTTGCTTTCTGCTCCCCTTTGGGGTTTTTTTTAAGCTTGTTTGCTATGATAAATGTAGTTTACCATTGCACTATGGACATGTTTCGTTACTCAAATGTGGGAGAGAAAAAAAGGAAATGGGTGGGGTTGGGAGAGGGGGAAACACCTGGGGGGAGAGAGAGAAAAATAGATCTCCTAATTACAATTTATATTTACCCAGGGTCATTGTTCCTGTCTGGGGTTTGAGCCAAGTGAAAGAGAATTATGGATTAATTTTTTTAACTTTCAAAGCAAGGAGAAAAATGTAGATCTGGTTCTCTGTATCCAAGAAGTCTTCAATTTGGGAGTAGGGTCGTTAGTGGGTTAAGAATAGCATGAGAGGTGGTGCTGCAACTATTTTCTTTTCCCCCTTTTTTCCCCTCCCCCCATACTAACTAGAAAAGAAAACCAAATCATACTCAAAGGGTAGAGCTGAAGGAAGCAACTAGAGGGAAAGTCATGTCTGAGGGGAGGAGCTGGGAGCTAGTGACCCAATCCACATGAAGGTGGGGGCCAGTGAGAGGGAGTGACTAGCCCTCTTCTCCAACATGGCAACACCATACTACAAAGGCTAAAGAGGGTTCCTGGAGTTAGGTGAATGAACATAGGAAGCCAACAATGCTATCCTTTGATCCACCCCCCCTCAACTAAATCTCCCACTGTTAATTAAATATCCAAACAATGGACACGTGTTTTGGGACCACCAATATAGCAGGGATGACTCTGGGAATAGGACATGTATGTTGACCTTCCCTCTGACTGCTAGGAAGATCATTTTCCTTCCAGTTACCTAGCTTCATAGTCTCATCACCAACTTCAACACCCCTCTTGTTCACCCCATATATCCAATCAGTTCACCAGGTCTTCTCATGAGTATCGCTATAATATTTCTCATATATATGCCCTCCTTTCCACTAACTTAGCTACCATCCTAGTTTAGGCCCTCCTCATTTCTTGTCTCTATCGTGCAATAGTCTCTGAACCCATCCATGACTTAGGGGGATGTCTACCCCAAGAATGTGAAGACTTCTCCAAATGGAATGGGCAAATGAGATCAATTCGTTCCAATGGCCAGGAAGATGGCTGAAGCAGGTGCTGTGGGGGGTGAAGTTAGACACTGAAGATGCCAAGGCCATCCAGTATTTGCTTTTGTCTTGCCACCGGACTTAGATGACTCTGGAAGAGAGAGTGAGGTTAAAGACTTTGTAGGAAGTAACTCTACTTCATTTAAATCCAATTCATTGACAAGCCACCACCTGGTGATATCATTGGTCCTTTTTGAAAATGAAGGCCGTCTCCCAGTTTCAAGCTTTTTCCCATTGCAATGTATCCAAACTGATTTCATAAAGCACAGGTCTGGTCGTGTCACTCTCTGATTTGTTAAACTTCAGTCCCTCCCGAGGATCAAATATAATAGTTAATAATAATAGCATTTATATATCACTTTAAGGCTTACAAAGCACCTTACACATAGTGGCTCATTTCATTCTCATAATAAGCCTGGGAGGTAGGTTTCATTATTATCCCTATTTTATAGTTGAGGAAATTTAGGACAGATAGAACTTAAGTGACATACAACCAGACACTATTTGAGGCCAGAGATGTTCTCAGGTCTTCCTGACTCTAGGCCTAGTGCTCTATCCACACCTTACCACTAAGCTGCCATTTAACACACATTGAACTCCTCTGGCAAGCCTTTAAATCTCTTTACAACTTGGCTCCTTCCTATCTTTCCAGTCTTCTTCTATATTATTCTCTTCCATTTCTCTGTGATCCAACCATATGGGCCAACTCACCGTCCCACATAAGCAAATCTCCATCTGCCATCTTTGTGCCTTCGCTGCTCCATTTATCTGGCACACAATCCGTCTTCACCTCTCCTCTCAGAATCCCTGGTTTACCCTTCAAGATTCAGCTCAAGGTCGCCTTCTACATGATGTCTTTCCCCATCTCCCCCAATAGCTGCTTGAGTTCTCCTTCCCCAAACAATTTTGCATGTATTCTCTATACGTTGCTGTAAGGTAACTCTGTGGACCTCCAGGGTCCTGAAGCTCCTGTGAATTAGACTCTTGAGTTTCATGGCAAAACAAAGAAGTAAGGTGCCTAGTCTGATGAGGTTGAATGAAAGACCTAAACCAGCATTAATTCTGCCCTGGGGAGTTTAGATCTGAAGCATATGAATGGTTCCTGATTTTGCCCCATTTCAGAGAGAGACAGAGACAGAGACAGGGAAAGGGAAGGGAAAGACTGTCCAGCAAAGGACTGATGTTGGGATCCCCAGCCCAATATCACCTCTGTTGTTCCCGGAGCTACCCCTTTGCCCTTTTGCCAACATATAGTTGACCATGGTTGTTTATAAAGGGAGGAAAGAAATAAGCATCTATAAGTACTTTCTATGTTCTAGCACTATGCTAAAAACTTCATAAACATCGTCTCATTTGATAACCCTGGATGCTGTTATGGTACTCTTTTTCAATCAAAGAAACTGAGACAGAGGCTAAGTGACTTACCCAGAGTTGCACAGTGATTAAAGTAGTGTCTGAGGCTGAATTTGAACTCTTCCTGATTGCACACTATCCACCAGCCCACCTGGGTGCCTTTTATGAAGAGAAAGCACACCACTGATAAGAGAATAAAGGAACAGAATAAAGGAATGGATCATACCTACCTGAAAGTACTAGGAATAGGTTCATTTTGCAATCTACCATTGATTGGAGTAATCTGCATCACTATGATCATCCCTCCTTGTCTTGCCTTCCTCTACCAGATGACTGGAAAGAAAGAGATCCAGATCTATGAATGCTGTTCAAACTGCACCCTCCCCCCTCAAATATCTACTCTGAGCACTCTGTCCCAAGTCCAACTTTGCCATCTGTCTTCCAAGTGTGCTCTTTTTTCTTTCCCATGTTTTTTTCCCCTTTCACTAGTTTTGCCTCTGCTCTCAAACTCTGCAACATTATCTTGCCTCAGGAGATAAGGATAAATTTCCAAACTCATCAGTCTCTGAAGATCCAGGCTATTCCTACATTTTCTAGAAGGGACCTCATAATAACATATGTTCGTGTTGTTTCTCTAGTTAGAATGTAAGTTCCTTGAAGGCAAAGATTGCTTAATTTTTGTCTTTGTGTTCCAAGTGCTTGGCACAATATTTGGTATAAAAAGGGCAGCCAGGTGAATGCTTATAGCATACAACTCTTCATGACCCCCTTTGGAGTTTTCTTGGCAAAGATACTGGAGTAGTTTGCCACTTCTTTCTCTGGCTCATTTTACAAATGAGATAACTGAGGCAAACATGGCTTAGTAACCCGCCCAAGATCACACAGCTAATGAGAGTCTGAGACCAGATTTGAAGTCAGGAAGAAGAGTCTTCCTGACTCCAGGTCCTCTACCTGACTGGAAGTGCAGAGGGCATTGACAGGGCAGATCCCACTACCAAAAAGCACAGGTATGAACTGCTCATTTCAAACCTGGGCTGGTTTGGCTCTCCTTAAGTAACACGGTGGCCTCCCACTTCATGGGGACTCAACATATTAATGTCCAACAAGTGGAGATATTTAATTGGCATTTAGGCCACTCTAGAACTCTGGAGCTTAAGAAATCTGCCAGCTGCAGTCTCCTCAATAGCAGGGATTACTGGCATGTACCACCAGGGGAAAAGACTAATGTTCTAAGGATCAATTTCTGTCTTCTATTCTGTCTGTGTTTTAGTTACTGCTTCCTGGTGCAGAGCTCAGCCTTTGGGAACTTGTATGTGGGCAGACACAACTGGCTGGATCTTGGCTGTTCAGATATTATATGCCTAGTTTCTATGGCCAAGAGGCTTGTCACAGACAGACAAAAGCATTGGGATGGAGACTGGGTTCAATCATCTAAAAGCGAAACCTAGTGAGAGTTTTAAATTGTCTTCTGCACCTTTAGGGGTCACCACAAGCCTAACCAGGTCCCCTTGTGTGAAGGCAAGTTGGTATTTGTTTTTTCTCATGCCATCTTCTATACCTAAGATGCCCCTGTGTCCCCACCCCAGACATTTATATCTGCTAAAACCTCCCCTTCCTTCAAGCTCATCCAAGGTACTGCCTTCTTCATGAATTCTTTCTTATTCCTTCTATTTAGAAGTGATCTCTCCCTCCTCAAATTTATCACAGCATATTGCCTGGATGTCTCCTTCACCATCATTGCATTTTTCTTTATTAGAGTTAATTGTGTGCAGGTTTATTCCTAGCATGCCTCTTCCTTCCAAATAAATTTTAAGTTTCTTGAGGGCATGGACTGTGCTCTTTTTCATTTTTAGATCTCTAGTTCCTTGAAGAATGCTTTGTTGAAATAAAGTAGTCATGAGTGGTGGGAGAACAGAGTTTGTAAGAAGGTAATACATAGGGGCAACTAGGTGGCTCAGTGAACTGAGAGCCAGGAAGTCCTGGATTCATATGACCTCAGACACTTCCTAGTTGTCTGATCCTAGGCAAGTCCCTTAATTCCCATTGCCTAGCTTTTACCTCTTTTCTGCTTTGGAACCAAAACACAGTTTTGATTCTAAGGCAGAAAGTAAGGAAAAAGGAAGGAAGGAGGGAAGAAGGAAGGAAGGAAGGAAGGAAGGAAGGAAGAAAGAAAGAA
>NC_058133.1:206558087-206570669 GCF_016433145.1 Gracilinanus agilis | reverse complement strand
AGAAAGAAAGAAAGAAAGAAAGAAAGAAAGAAAGAAAGAAAGAAAGAAAGAAAGAAAGAAAGAAAGAAAGAAAGAAAGAAAGAAAGAAAGAAAGAAAGAAAGAAAGAAAGAAAGAAGGAAGAAAGAAAGAAAGAAAAAGAAAGAAAGAAAGAAAGGAAGGAAGGAAGGAAGGAAGGAAGAAAGAAGGAAAGAAGAAAAAAGAAAAAAAAGAAAGAAGAAAGGAAGGAAGAAAATGCCTGTTAGTAAGAGAAACTTTATTAGCATCCAGCTCCTTGTCTAGGAAAAACAATTCAAGCAGAGGATTCTGGATCAATGTTCCTACCTTCATGTAAGGACAAAACTTTTGGGGAGGAAGATTTGGGAGGGGGCAGTGAGGGAAGCAGGAGATGTGGGTGGTGGTTTAGCTG
Organism: Gracilinanus agilis; assembly: GCF_016433145.1. Classification (NCBI taxonomy): domain Eukaryota; kingdom Metazoa; phylum Chordata; class Mammalia; order Didelphimorphia; family Didelphidae; genus Gracilinanus; species Gracilinanus agilis. Next base: position 206,570,262 of record NC_058133.1, on the reverse strand, counting down.
TATGATCCTCGGTAAGTCACTTAACCCCAATTGCCTAGCCCTTACACTCTTCTGTCTGTGTTTAAAAAAGGAAAAAAGGAAATATATATATATATATATATTTCAAGAATATCAAGTGAAATAATGAAAAAAAATGTGAAGGAAGGGGGACTAGCAGTACCAGATATTAAACTGTACTATAAAGCAGTGGTCATCAAAACAATATGGTACTGGCTAAGAGATAGAAGGGAGGATCAGTGGAATAGACTTGGGGTAAGTGACATCAGCAAGACAGTGTATGATAAACCCAAAGAGCCCAACTTTTAGGACAAAAATCCACTATTTGACAAAAACTACTGGGAAAATTGGAAAACAATATGGGAGAGATTAGCTTTAGATCAACATCTCACACCCTACACCAAGATAAATTCAGAATGGGTGAATGATTTGAATATAAAGAGGGAAACTATAAATAAGTTAAGTGAACACAGAATAGTATACCTGTCAGATCTCTGGGAAAGGAAAGATTTTAAAACCAAGCAAGAGTTAGAGAAAATTACAAAATGTAAATTAAATGGTTTTGATTATATTAAACTAAAAAGCTTTTGTACAAACAAAAACAATGCAGCCAAAATCAGAAGGGAAACAACAAATTGGGAAAAAAATATTTATAACAAAAAACTCTGACAGGGGTCTAATTACTCAAATATACAAGGAGTTAAAGCAATTGTATAAAAAATCAAGCCATTCCCCAATTGATAAATGGGCAAGAGACATGAATAGGCAATTTTCAGATAATGAAATCAAAAGTATCAATAAGCACATGAGAAAGTGTTCTAAATCTCTAATAATTAGAGAAATGCAAATCAAAACAACTCTGAGGTATCACCTCACATTTAGCAGATTGGCTAAAATGAAAGAAGGGGAGAGTAATGAATGCTGGAGGGGATGTGGCAAAATTGGGGCATTAATGCATTGCTGGTGGAGTTGTGAACTGATCCAACCATTCTGGCTAGCAATTTGAAACTGTGCTCAAAGGGCTATAAAAGAATGCCTGCCCTTTGATCCAGCCATACCATTGTTGGGTTTGTACCCCAAAGAGAGCATAGATAAAGAGACATGTACGAAAATATTTATAGCTGTGCTTTTTGTGGTGGCAAAGAACTGGAAAAGGAGGGGATGTCCTTCAATTGGGGAATGGCTGAACAAATTGTGGTATATGCTGGTGATAGAATACTATTGTGCTAAAAGGAATAATAAACTGGAGGAATTCCATGTGACCTGGAAAGACCTCCAGGAATTGATGCAGAGTGAAAGGAGCAGAGCCAGAAGAACACGGTACACAGAGACCAATACACTGTGGTAAAATAGAACTCTATTTTACCACATGGTAATGGGTAACAGGAGAATAGAAAACAGACTTCTGTACCAGCAGCAATGCAATGACACAGGACAGCTCTGAGGGACTTATGGTAAAGAACGCTACCCACATTCAGAGGAAGAACACATGGGTTGAGGCGGACATGATTGGGGATGTAGACTCAAAACTACCACACCAATGCAACTATCAACAATTTGGAAATAGGTCTTGATCAAAACCAGTGGGAATGCGCATCGGCCATGGGTGGGGGAAGTGAAGGGGAAAGTAGGAACATGAATCATGTAACCATGTTAACTTTTCTAAAAAATGAATATTAATAAATGTTAAATATATATGGCAGAGTCACCTGTTGGCCACCAGGGGTCACCAAAGTCTACAGATCCCTTGGGTTCAGGAGAAGTTTGGATTGGGGTTGGGGAGGTGGAGTATTTGAGCCTATCTGTCTTAGAAGTAGCCTGAATATTTCCTTCTACACTCTGTCTCCTAGAGCTGACGCCATCTATATACTGATTCTTACGGTCATTTTCTGGCCAGCCCCAAAGAGTGTCCATATGGAGGGTATATTCAGGGAGTATGATCTATGTGAGATGTGGGGGATATAAAGAGGGATGGGACATATCGCTACAGACACACAAAATGCATGGCACATAGAAGGTGCTTAATAAATAAACGTGTGCTAACTTGATTAGATTGGATAAAATTTTGAGAATGTTTGGTTGTTTCTTTGTGCATATACTACAAAGGCTCGCTAGGGGGAGTAGTGAGCAGTGTTGGGTTTGGGAATCAGAAAAATCTGAATTCGATTCCTACCTCAGAAATTTATTAGCTGTGTGACTCTAAGTGAGTCAACTAACTTCTCTCAGCCTCAGTTTCTTCATCTCTCAAATAGGGACAATGGCATCTATTTCCCAGGCTGTTGTCAAATGAGTTAACATATATCAGGTGCTTTGTACGCCTTAACGAGCTGTAGAAATGTTAGTTTTTGTATTCTTGGGTACAAACGTCCACGTTTGGAGTTGAGTATGAGTAAGCAGAAATTCGTAGAAGCATGGCCGTGTTAGTATATATGGGGGGATGCCTGGCATTCATGTGTGTGCGAGAGCGTATAAAGATAAGTGTGGGGCTGCTTGCAGGGATCTGTTGTTTGTGCGTTTGTGTTAGGTGTCCGGGAGAGGGAGGGAGTGGGGTGCGTGAGTATCGGCTGCCGGGGTCTCCTTCACCCCTTGATCGCTGAGGAGCCCCCCGGGGCGGCAGCCTCCCCCGGCTGAGCTGGGAGCCATGTCTGAAAGCCAGGCGAAGGACAAGGCTCCTACCTGAAGATTGGCTCAGTCCTCAGGTTTCACTCATGACCCTCTGACATCAGCAGTAGCAGCTGTCCCTGGCCGGCCGGCCCCCCAGCCAAGTCCCCTGGAGTCCCAGCCCCAGCCCCAGCCCCAGCCCTAGCCTCAGTCTTAGCCTGAAGAGACAGAAATCCGGGAGAGTGTAGGACAGGAAACCCGAGCACTGTCGGGGACCTCATCGTGCCAGGCTAACTGTGAGTAATGCCCCCCACTTGTTGGTGCCCCCTGGCCTTTCCCAGACACACAGGGAGCCCTCTTCCAGCACAGCTTAGAGGGAGGCACTGATTTGCCTTGAACAATTATGCTTCTCCTCTACCCCAACCCCCCAATCCTGGGACCTGTGGACTGAACCAAGCACTGTCCTCCCGATTCCTGCCTTCGTTTCTATTTGCCCTGACCCTTTTCCTGATCCCCTCTCGTTTGCCCCTGCCCTTGTCTTCTAGAAGCCCCTGTTCCTACTTTTTGTCTTTTTTGGATCTGTCCCTGCCTCTTTCCCTTCATGCCTGGTTCACACCGTCCTTGCCCATGTATCTGACCCTGTCCTTGTCCCTGACTGTGGGGCCTCATACAAATCAGTGACCACTCCATGAAGGAGACAAGTTGATTCTTTTGATGGAGGGAACATAGTGACAGAAACCTGGAGGATGCTGATTTTCAGGGAAGGGACAGCAAAGGTAACCCAAAGCTCTTGTCTTCTAATGCTTCAGTCAGCTGCTGGGAGAAAGGAGAGAAGAGAAGCCTGGGAAGGGAGAGGGTATGGAAGAGGAGAAAATGAGAAAAAGAGAGTGGAGAGCAAGGCAGAGGTCGAGGGCAGTTGGTTCCTTGCTCCTGTGAAACAGAAATTCATGAAACGCCAACAGAGGACACCATGTCAGGCCCCTCTGCCCAGAGCACTGCCCACCCTCTAACTCATTCCTTCCCTCCTTTCTCTTCTAGTGGATCTGACAGTAGGTTCTGGCTTGTTTTTCTAAAGGAGGACTAAGGGCTGAGGCATGAGAAAGGCCAGGGGCTGGCAGACGGCCTGGAACGGAACAATGAGGGGAAAGGGGTACAGGGGTATTGACTCAGTAAGAGAATTGAAGCTAAGGGTGGGGGAAAGTCTGTAGAGACATGGGCAAGGGAATAGAGGTTAGAGAGCTGGGCAACTGGAGGAAGAGGGAGTTGCTAGAGTGGAGGAGGCAAGAGGGGACAGGATGAGGGGAAGGAGAAGGGCAAACAGGCATACCGGAAATAACCGGAGGGGACCCTAGGGAAGTAGGGAAAGAAATGACACTACAGGACAAAGGGTAGTGCCAGGGTTAACAAGCAGCCTGGTAGGAAGAGGACAAACTGCTGTATGGGTGAAGTGAAATGAGATAGAATGATGAGAGGGAGTAAGAATGATAGATCAGGTAGACCACAGTTCCAGAGGTAAAGAACATACCTTGTCTAGAGGAGGGGAGGGGGAGTGGTACCTGACCATGAAGCAATAAGGGGCATATATGTATATGAGGAGTTTATGACTATGGATGTGTATGTGTGTAAAGCTAAAACTATGCATGGCCAGGAGGTACATTTGAGTACGTGTTAGTGTTAGTTTGTGTATATACAACCCTTTAAATGAGAAAAGAAAAAAGGGGAGATGACATTCAATTTCAATTCCAGCAAAGAAAATAGAAGGAAGCAGGAAAGTTTGTTAACCTAGGGATTTTTAAAGATGGTTTCTGGATCCCATTCTCTTTGAGCCCTAACCTCATTCTAGTTTCCATTTCAAACAGTAGGTTATAGGTTGGGATAGATGGGATGGATATATGGGTTGGCATTCAGTTACAATAATCAGTGATTGAGTATCTCCTCGAAGTAAATCAGAGACAGACAGACACACACACACACACACACAGAGACACACACAGAGAGAGACAGAGAGAGACACACGCATACAGAGAGACAGAGAGAGAGACACACACACACACACATACACACACAGACAGACAGACAGAGAGACTCAGAAAATTTTCCAAAGAAATTTATCTGCATGATACTTTGGGAATTGAAATACATTGATAGAATCTAAAAGTACCATGTTAGAGGGTCTGAAATACCTCTAGGATAGAGGGTGATTTAGGAAAATTATTAAATAAATTAGATAAATTAAGCCTATTTTCACAAATTGAAAATTTGTCCCTCATAATGAGCATCTTTGATCAGATATGATAGATTCATGTTTTTAAAGAGAAAAATATGGCCAACATTGACATTTTCTCATCAAACACTAGGTTTTCACAGAATACAGCTTGAAAAACATTGGTATAGGTCAATATATCAGCCATTCTTCTACTCCAATAGATCACTGCTGGGTCTGTTAGCCATAGACCCAGGATGTTTGAGAACCCTTGGAGGCAGAGCTCTAATGCTTGTTTGCCTAGAGGGTAAGCACCACAAAGTGGCCCTCTGCAAGCAGCCAAACTATCAGCTTTTTAGGCAAATTTAGCTAGGGGGAAAGAAGAGATGGGTAGGATAGAATGTATACAGAGGCCATGGCATAAGATTCCATGGAAGAAGAATGCCAGCTGATAGCTTGCTATATAACTAGGTGCCAAATTCAGTGTTTCTTTCTACCTGCTAAAGTAGTACGTGGGCTATTACTCTTTACATTTTGATACTTTGAGGAAAGAAAGTACTGTTTGCCCTACCCTGGTTACAGTTCTATTTGAGGATGAGGAATAACTGGATTTGGGTACATTTACGGTTAGGTTCCTGCCCTGGTTAGGTCACATCTGAAATGTAGTATTTGGCTCTAGTCTCGAAATTTTAGGAGGGATATTGATAATCCATCTATCAATAAATATTTATGAAGCACCTTCTATTTGGGCACTGTGCTAAGTACAGATAAACTGAAGCATTTCCAAAGAGGAGCAGCCAGGAGAGTGAAGGATTTTGTAATATAATAATTGGTTGAAGGATATTTAGCCTGAAGAAGTGACAAATTGGGCTGGTGAGTGGCTGGGTGAGTTGAGGCTGATAGTTCTCTTTATTTCTCTTTACTTCTCTCTCTCTCTCTCTCTCTCTCTCTCTCTCTCTCTCTCTCTCTCTCTCTCTCTCTTTCCCCTTACCTTCTATATTAGAATCAATACTGTGTATTGGTTCCAAGGCAGAAGAGTGGTAAGGGCTAGGCAATGGGGGTTAAGTGACTTGCCCAGGGCCACACAGCTAGGAAATATCTGAGGTCAGATTTGAACCCAGGACCTCCCATCTCTAGGCCTGGCTCTCAATTCACTTAGCCATGTAGGTGTTCCCCTTATTTCTTTTTAAACCCTTACTTTCTGTCTGTTCCAAGACAGAAAAGCAGGAAGGGCTAGGCAATTGGGATTATATTAAATAACTTGCCTAAGATCACATAGCCAAGAAGTATCTGATGCTAGGTCAAACCCAGGATTTCTCATCTCCAAGCCTGGCTCTCTATCTACTGAGCTACCTAGCTGTCCCTGCTGATAGCTTTCTTTATTTTTACTTTATTTTTTTTTTAAACCCTTACCTTCTGTCTTGAAGTCAGTACTGTGTATTGGCTCCAAGACAGAAGAGTGGTAAGGGTAGGCAATGGAGGTCAAGTGACTTGCCCAGGGTCACCCAGCTGGGAAGTGTCTGAGGCCAGATTTGAACCCAGGACCTCCCATCTCTAGGCCTGGCTCTCAATCCACTGAGCTACCCAGCTGCGCCCTGATAGCTTTCTTTAAGTATTTGAAGAGCTAAACTAGCGAAGAAGGATTGGATTTGTTCTGCTTGGCCCTAAGGCCTACCAGATCCTTGTTTGTGTTTCGGACTCCTTGGACTTCCTTCTGAGGAAGTCTATGGATCCCTTCTAAGAATCATATTTTTAAATGCATAAAATAAAACAGGTAGGGACTCTCAAGTATGAATTGTGTTCAATGGTACTCAGAGATTTGGGGACTGTGATCCTCAAATCCAACTCAGAATATGTGGCTGTTTTACTATGGAGAATGAAGAGATGGAGGCATTTAGGAAGGAGAGAATGAGACAGGAAGGCAACAGTAATTATCCCTGTTAAGTCACAGAAGAGGGCGATATGGATCCCAGAGCTGTGACTACTCCCCAGAACACAAATGAAGAAACAGCTCAAGCCTGGAATATTCATGAGGAATAGAGCTTAGGTTGGCGAAATAGAAAGGACTCTTTAGGGGCTGCTAGGTGCCTCAGTGGATAGAGAGATGGAAGGTCCTGGGTTCAAATTTGACCTCAGATACTTCCTAGCTGTGTGGCCCTGAGCAAGTCATTTAGCCTCAAGTGCCCATCTCTTTGCCATTTTGCAAACACTGAAAGCCTTTGCTGCCCCTCAGAACACAGAATAATAAAACACTCAATTCTCTAAGAAAACAGAGTAGGACCAGTCCAGAGATTCCTTCTGGAAGTACACAGAGCCTGGCCCTAACATAAAGTTCAAAGTCAAAAAGTAGGCTGTGGGGCATCTGGGTGGCTCATTGGCTAGAGAGACAGGCCTGGAGACAGGAAGTCCTGGGTTCAAATGGGACCACAAACACTTCCTAGCTGCATGATGTTGGGCAAGTCACTTAACCCTCATTAAGCCCTCACTTCTTGTCTGCCTTGGAACCAATACAAAGTATTGATTCTAAGACAGAAGGTAAGAGAGGAAAGGAAAGGAAAGGAAAGGAAAGGAAAGGAAAGGAAAGGAAAGGAAAGGAAAGGAAAGGAAAGGAGAAAGGAAAGAGGAAAGGAAAGAGGAAAGAGGAAAGGAAAGAGGAAAGGAAAGGAGAAAGGAAAATGAAAATTTGCTAACTCAGCTATCTTTTTTGTCAGGCAGAAAGATACCAGGAATTCACAAGTGGATGGAGGGAAACAGGGTCACCTTGGGTTCCACAAGATCCTCCCCAGAATTCCTCAGGTCCTGGGTCATGAGTATCATCTATGTGGCATTAAAACAATGTGTGCCAAATGCCACAATTGCCCTGTTAAAAATGGCCCACAAATAAATACTTTATGTGCTAATGGTGGTCTCTGTCATTAGTCAACAACAATTTGTTAAATGCTTATTAGGCACTTTGCAAAGCTCTGGGAATAAAACAATCATCCCTAAAGGAGCTTACGTTCTAATCAGGGAGCCAACATGCAAACAATTATGTACATGCAAGAGATGTGGGGGAGGGGTCAGCGGATAGAGTGCTGCAGCTTAGAGTCAGGAAGATCTGAGTTCAAATTTAGCCCCAGCTACTTATTAGCTGTGTAACCCTGGGCAAGTCACTTAATACTATTTTCCTACTATATTATATTATTATTTATTACATATTATATGTACATATTTATATGGCAAATGAAAGGTAATCTCAGAGAGAAGGCACTAGGGGAAGTGAAGGGGAGATTGAGAAGAGCCTCCTGTAGGATTTGAGGTAACTTTCCTACTAAAAGGGAAAATAAAGTGGTAAGTTCTTCAATGGTTAAACCATTTCAAAGAATCAAACTAGGGGGCAGGGAGAGAGGGAGGGGGAATAAGGGAGAGAAAGGGGGAGGGAAAGGGAGATAGGAGGGATGAGGGAAGAGAGAGAAGAAGGAGAGACAGAGACAGAGACAGAGACAGAAAGACAAAAACAAGAGAATGAAAAGAAAGAGAGAAGGGAAGAAAAGAGGAGAGAAAGAGGAAAAGGGAAGAGAGGAAAGGGAGAGAGGAGAGACAGAGTCAGAGAAGAAGAGGAGATAAAGGAAGGGAGAGAAGAAAAGGGGAGAGGGACAGAGAGGGACTGAGAGAGAGAGACAGAGGAATGGAGGAGGGAGAGAAGGAAGGGAGAAGGAGAGGAGAGAGGGGGGAGATGAGAAAAGAGAGAGAAGGAGAGAAAAGGAGAGACAGAGATAAAAAGAGACAAAGGCCAAAAGAGAGACAGAAAGTAAGAAAAGGGGAGAAAGAGGTAAAGGGAAGAGAAGGAAGGGAGAGAAGCGAGAGATAAAAGAGGAGAGAAAGGGAGGGAGAGAGGGATAGGGGAGAGGGACAGAGAGGAACTGAGACAGAGACAGAGAGAGGAATGGAGAGAGAGGGGGAGAGAGAAGGAAGGGAGAAAGAGGAGAGAGCAAGAGAGAGGGGGATAAAGGAAGAGAGGAAGAGGCAGAGACAGAAAGAGACAACTATAAAAAGAGAGACAGAAAGGAAGTGAAGGGGAGAGAGAGGGAAAGGAAAGAGAAGGAAGGGAGAGAAGAGAGAAAAATAAAAGAGGAGAAAAAGAGGGAAAGGGGAGAGGGACAGGGAAGGATTGAGACAGATAGAGGAATGGAGAAAGGGAGAGAGAGGAGGAAGGGAGAAATAGAGGAGAGAGCAGAGATGGGAAGAAGGAAGGAGAAGGGAGAGAGAAAGGGAGGAAGGGAGGGAGAAAGAGGGATAAAAGGGAAGCAGAGTGGGAGAAAGAGAGGAAGTAGGAAAAGAGCAGGGAAGGCGAGAAGGAGGGAAGGGAGGATAAAGAGGGGAGAGGATGAAGAGAGAGAGGAGGGAAGAGGGGAGAGAGAAGAAGAGTAAAGAGAAGAGAAGGGAAAAGCTAAATTTTGAAAAAGGAAGAGTTTTGAGAGACTTCTCTGCAGCAGAATTTAGTCAAGAGGAGAGAAGGACACATTGATGGGAAGTACACAAATAAATCAGAGGAAACGTCTCTTAGGACTACAATATTTCAACTCCAACTCCCCACAAATCCCTCAAGTAACATCTCTCTCATTCCAGGATACACCAATCACCAGGCTATAGCTTTGTCCCAGAATAAGCTCTTTCGTTTGTCCTCTGCCCTCTCCTCCAACAAAACCCTTCCCCCTGACGTGAGCAATGGGACTCCAAGAGACCAAATGCCCAACCTACACTTCTCAGCATCCTCTCTCTGTGCCTAAATGCCTATGCAAAGGGTGATGACCATCGAGTGCACTTATTTAGCACAATTTACAAGCTGGCCAAACTAAGGAGCTTCTTTCATTTTAAAAGGGTCCACAATCCATTCAGCTAGGTTTATTTTTAGATACAAGATCATGTTTAAAGATGGAGTACTGGAAGCATTTAAGCTATCAAATTATTTATTGTTATAACATCCTGGCATATGGAGTCATCGGTGTGTTCTGTGATGATATGTGCCAGGGTGGGTCAGTGGAGTATCCTGAGGGTGTGCTCTAGTTCGGAGAAGACACAGCTTCTTTGCACAGGGACCTTGTGGGAAAATCTCTCCCTTATGGAAGAGTCAGGCGATGCTGATTAAATGGACCCCATGGATCATAGATCATGGATTGATACTTGTACTTGGAGTTACAGAGAGGCAGGTGTCTAAAACTGGAGAACCTAGGTTCAAATCTTTCCTCTACCACTTACTTATTTAGGTGACCTCCAAACAAGCCATAGGATCATAAGTTTATTTCCTCTCTGGGCCTCAGTTTCTCCTGCTGTAAAGTGAAGTACACATCAGTACACCCGTTGATCTTTAATATGTAACAAGATTACAGATCAACAGGTGTACTGATGTGTACTTCACTTTACAGCAGGAGAAACTGAGGCCCAGAGAGGAAATATATACATACACATATATATTATATATATATTAAACTTCTGGACTTCCTGCCTTGAAGCTTAAAGACTATGTTTGGTCCCATCCCAGGAATCCAAGGGTGCAATCCAGGTAGGAAGAGGGGGTGAATTTCAGGAGATGAATATTAAATTTAGGAATTTGAATTTACTCAGTGGGAAAGGGGAGATGTCTGAGAATCCTGCTTCACCTTTCCCAGGTGACTCCACTCCACCCCAGGAATCCCGGGAAGACTCCAGCCCAATCCTGTAAACAACTGATTAGATGGAAGTTCCTAACTGGTTCAGGTTCACACCTCGCGGGGCCTTTGGCTTCCAGAGGATATTGTCCATCTGGCCTAGGTTTCTGGCTCATTAGGACAAGCCAGCCCCTACCCTTGAGAGATTCCTGATGGGGGAACAAGACAGTCACACCTTGTAAACAGGAAAATAAACCTAAACCACAGAACCAGGCATGGCTTTGGACGCCACTGCTGGATGCATTGGGGAGGAATGGGGAGATTTCATCAGGGAAAGTTTCCTGGAGGAGTTGACTTCAATAGGGCTGGGGAAGAGGAGATGGGAGGAAGAAGCTGGGCAGAGAGGAGGGGAAAGGGCATCCCCAGATGGGGAAATGGCCAATACAAAGCCTCTGAGACTGAAAAAAAAAAACGTGTGGGCAGGAGACAAAGGAGCAAGTGTTCCTAGTTTTCTGAGAGAATTTGAGTAGAGGAGTCCCAGAAAATAGGAGAATTGGGGGAGAAGCCTCTAATTTAGGCCAAGAATTTTAACAATAATAATAGCATTAAGGGGCAGCTGGGTAGCTTATTGAATAGAGTGCCAGGCTTGGAGTCTGGAGGACCTGGGTTCAAAGCTAGCCTCAAGACATTTCCTAGATATGTGACCCTGGGCAAGTCATTTAATCCTGGTTGCCCAGCCTTTGCCCTTCTGTCTTACGGTTGTTACTAAGACAGAACGTTTTAAAAAATAGCATTTTTCTATATTTAGAAGACACTTCCTATGCATTACTTTATGTGATTTTCACAATAACCAGCTGAGGTAAAGATTATATTATTATACCCATTTTCCAAATGAGAAAACTGAGGCCCTGGGGAAGTTAGCCAACTTATTCAAGGTCATACAGCCAATAAGTAGCATAGCCTGAACTGGAATGTGGGCTTTCTGACACGCAGTCCAATGTTCTTTCCATTTACACTATGAGGTTCAGCCAGTGTGCATTCTGCGTACCAAGATGCCCTTCAGAGAAAGCTGACGCTGGTGGCTGGATGTGCCAAAGAGATCTCAAACTCAACATGCTAAAACAGAACTCGTTATTTCTTCCCTCCCCCTTTCTCAAACTTCCCAATTTCTGTCAAAGGCACTCTCTTGTCTTTCTGCATTTCCAGTTTGTAATCTCAGAGGTATTTGATCCTCCTTTTTTTCTATCTTCTCAGCATCTTTTATCTTATCCTTTCTTGCTACTCCCATAGGCACAGAGTTGTGCTAAGGGAAATATTTAACAACTGGCTCTGGGGGGAGGGGGTTGGGGGGGGAGGTTAATGATGCATGACACGCTGAAATGACTGACCAACAAAGACTTAGAAAAGCAATGGAAAAATATTAGAAATACAGATTAAACTTAAATCATAAATCTTTGTTGGTCAGTTGTTTCAGTCGTGTCTAACTCTCTGTGACCCCATTTGGGGTTTTCTGGGCAAAGATACTGGAGTGGTTTGCCATTTCCTTCTCCTGCTCATTTGACAGATGAGGAAACCAAGGCAGAATTAAATGACTTGGCCAGGGTCACACAACTAATATGTAGCTAAGGCTGGACTTGAACTTAGGTCTTTCTGTTTCCAGGCCCAGGCTATGCTTACCACCTAGTGCTCCATGCCTGGAATACTCATTTATTATCTATGCCCCATGCAATTCCTCTCTTCCTTCAAG
>NC_058133.1:206505321-206555095 GCF_016433145.1 Gracilinanus agilis | reverse complement strand
GGAAGGACTTTTGCCTGCTTTAGGCTGTGGGGCAGGTGAGAGTTGTGGGAGATGGACCCTAAGGCACAGAATAGGTGGTTGGGGCTTCAAAGAGAATTAATAAGAAACTCCTGGGGCTGTCCCTCCCCCAAGGGTGAGTGAAAAAACAAAAACAAGAACTCCCCAGAGACACAGAGAAGCTTCAAGTCTCCACCACCCGGAGCTGGCCCTAGAGGCTATAGCATGCTCTGGCCCCAGTCCTGCCGAGTCAGCAGCGGCTATTTTTATTCCCAGGGCATTTTCAGTCTGGCACCCAGGGCAGGGAAGGCATGAGAATGCCCAAAGGAACCAAGGTCAAGAGATGAATCAATTAGGGTAGAGCAGTGTAGACAGGTCTGCTCAGGGCAAGTAGCTGACCATTCTCCAGGACCAGAGAACCTCCACACACTGGGGCACCATTTCTGGGATGTTCATAAGGCTAGGGGAGAGGCAGTCATTTCCCCAGATCTCCAGGGGTTGCAGTCACTTGCTAAATACTTTTCTGTTGCTAATTCTAGATAGAGGAGGTGTGGGGTAATGGAGAAACACTAGGTTTGGAATCTAGACAAATTGGGATCAAATCCCGTCTCAGACACTTACTAGCTATGTCAGCCTGGACAAGTCATTTACCTGAACTCTCAGGTGACTTCTGTAAAATGCTGATTATAACCGTTCCTACTTCACAGGGTCATTGTCAGGATAATACCGGACATGTTAATTGTGCTTTAGGGGCAGCTAGGAGGCATAGTGGCTTGAGTACAGGTGTTGAATCAGGAAGACTCATCTTTCTGAGTTCAAATTCAGCCTCAGATACTTATTAGTTGTGTGACCCTGGATAAGTCACTTAACCCTGTTTGCCTCAGTTTCCTCATCTGTAAAATGAGCTGCAGAAGGAAATGGCAAACCATTCTAGTACCTCTGCCAAGAAACCCCCCAAAAGGGTCACAAAGAGTCAGACAGGACTGAAACAACTGAATAACAACAAATAGCACTTCAAGGTTTACAAAATGCTTTAGACATACAGGTATCCTTTCCACATCGTGACTTTCCCCATTGTAGGTTCGATATAGCATGGATTGGTATAAGAAATTAAATGGAAATTTGGGGGGCATTATAGAAGCCACAGATGGCATGCAAAGGCCAGCAACCAACAGCGAAAAGGTTTAGAAACTCAGAAATGCATAAAATGTATGTAAAGTATTGTATAACATATTTTGTCTTTTAAAATCATCATATATAATTTCTTTTTTTAAGTTAAAATAAGTAAAAGGTTAAAGATTGCAAAAAGAATGGGAAAGCCAGCAGATGAAATGCAAAGACTAGAAATATAGAGATGTCTTAAAAAGGTTAGTACTTCCTAGAAGATACATATAGGGTAATATAAACACCCCTAAAGGAAAAAGAAAAAATTGAGACTTCTTCTTTGGTACAAAGGGAGGGAAGGCAAAAAAAAATTTATGAGAATGTTCCAGATTTATTGGGGTACCATGCCTCTAACCCCTTTGGAAAAGGTCCCTGAAGACTCTAAATCTGATTCTCATGATAACCCTGGAAGGTAGGTACTATTATTATCCCCATTTTGTAGATGTGGATGCTGAGGCAGAAAGATTTTTTTAAATGACTTGCCCGTGGTCCCATGGCTAATAAGTGTCTACAAAGGGACCAGAACTCAGCTGTCTCAGATTCCAAGTCCTATGCACCAACCACTGCTCCATCTAGCTGGATCAAATAACACAATATTTTTGTGAGGCATTAAATTTTTTATTTAAAACCATCACTTTCAGGGCTCCACCTAGGAGCCAATACACAGAAGTTAAGGGTTTAAAAAATAAAAAAATAAAAATAAAACTATCACTTTCCATCTTAGAATCAATACTGTATGTTGGTTCCATGGCAGAAGAGCGGTAAGGGCTAGGCAATGGGGGTTAAGCCACTTGCCCAGGGTCACACAGCTGGGAAGTGTCTGAGGCCACATTTGAACCTAGGACCTCCCGTCTCTAAACCTGGCTCTCAATCCACTGAGCCACCCAACTGCCAATAATGAGTAATCTTTCCAGTTGTAAAGCTTATAGAAACTCAGACTATTACCTTCATCTCTGGTTGGGCGCTTGACCATGCTTGTGAGAAGGCAGATACAAAGAATGGATCAGAACCCAACAAATCAGAACCTGCTCATGATCATCAGACTTTTATCTGAAGATGGCTGATATGCCATTGATGGAATCCTGAAACCATACAATGCCACACTTTAGAGATGCTTTAGCCTAACCCTCTCCTTCATCTTCCTTTTGAGGAAACAGGCTTTGGTGGTGACTTGAACTCCGGTGTCCTGCCTCCAATTCCAGCCCTCCTTCCCCTACATCAGAGGATCAGCTGTGATGGTAGAATTAGTTGCTGTTCCTATTTCAGGGCTACAGACACACTTTTGCTTCCTTTTATGTTTTCCATATTTTTTTTCATATGAACTTTTCCTCTTTCTTACATATCCAATCCAATATAATAAACATTTAGTAAGCGTGGATGATGCACGAGGCACTGTGCTAGGTGCTGGCTGAGGTTTCAAAGACAGAATTGAGAGTGTGATTGTTGTTCAGTCATTTTCAGTTGTATCTGACTTCTCAACCCCATTTAGGGCTTCGTTCTTTTTTTTTTTTCTTCTTTTATAAAGTATTTTTATTCAATGTGAAAATTTTTCAACTCAGTCAAAGCCTTTATTTCCAGGCAACTTCTTCACTGGGTTTTAGTTCCCTTTTAAATAAGATGCTCTTGTGGGATAGCTAGGTTGCTCAGTGGTTAGAGAACCAAGCTCAGAGTTAGGAAGTCCTGAGTTCAAATCTAGTCTTCTATTAGACTTCCTAGCTGTGTGACCCTGAGCAAGTCATTTAACCCCCATTGCCTAGCCCTTACCATTCAATATTGATTCTAAGATCAAAGGTAAGAGTTTAAAAAAAAATAAAAGAAATAACATGCTCTTGTTTTAGAGAGCAGTTAATTTTTCACTACTCTTCTTGCTTAGGTAATAGCCAATGGCAAATCCTATTGATACCAGTGTATGAACCAAGTAGTCATACACAGCCTAAATTAAATTTACCATGACTGTTGTGGTCTGGGATCCTGGGTGTTGAGAGCTCAGAAAAAGGCAGTAGCCCCTTCCAAAGATTTCCCCATTTGGGGTTTTCTTGGCAAAGATACTGGAGTGATTTCTCATTTACTTGTTTAGTTCATTTTACAGATCAGGAAACTGAGGCAAACAGGGTTAAGAGACTTGCCCAGGGTCATGGCTAGCAAGCATCTAAGGCTGTATTTGAACTCAGTTCTTTCTGTGTCCAGGTCTGGCAGTCTATTTGCTGTGCTCCCTAGCTACCAGAAAGTGTAAAGATTTATAATATTATAATATTTACTTCAAAGCATCATCTTACAAGGCGCGTGGCAAATCTCTTGATAATGCCAAGACTGCAAAGTATGGGTCATGTTTCATTGAAATGCCTACCAAGAAAAGGTCAAAATCCTTGGCCTGGCATTCAAGGCCCTCCCTCCAAAGAGCCACACTACATTTCCAAGCTTAATCTCATATTACTTTTCTCCATGTACTCTAACTTCCAGCCAAACTGGATGACCCCAAAGCTGTCTCCTCCTGCCCATCATCCCCTTACTTCCATGTTTTTTCTCAGACAAGAAGTGAAGTAGTCCCTACTCCTGAAATGTTCTCTTTTCCCCTCTTTGCCAGCTGAATCTTTAACCATCCTTTAAGGCCACTTCAAATCTACCTCTTCCATGAAATATTCCCTGATCCCCCAATTTATAAAAACCATTTCAGACTTTGATTTGTAACTCTAATGCACTTTTTTGAAAGAACAATTTTATTTATTTTTATTTTAATAACACATTTCCACATGTTATAATAATCCAGCTTGTCTCCTTCCCTTCTTCCCTTTCCTCTCCCAGAGATGGCAAGCAATTCAGCCTGGATTATATCACACAAAACATATTGCCATATTATTCATTTTTGTAAGTGAATAATCTTATAAAACCCAAATCCCAAAACATAAACCCAAATAAACAAGTGATAAATCATATGCTTCCATCTACATTCTTACTCCAACAGTTCTTTCTTTGGAGGTGGATAGCATTCTTTGTCAGAAGTCCTTCAGATTGTCCTGTCTCATTGTATTGCTGAAAGTAGCTAAATCTTTCACAGTTGATCATCATACAATATTGCTTTTAGTGTGTACAATGTTCTCCTGGTTCTGCTTATTTCACTCCGCATCAGTTCATGAAGGTCTTTCCAGCTCTTTCTGAAATCATCCTGTTTATCATTCCTTACAGCATAATAGTATTCCAACACCATCATACACCATAATTTGTTTACCCATTCCCCAATTGAGGGACATCACTTTAGTTTCCAATTCTTTGCCACCTCAAAGAGAGCAGCTATAAATATTTTTGAACAAACATATCCTTTCCCACTTAAAAAAAAATCTCTTTGAGATACAGACCTAGTAGTGGTATTACTGTATCAAAAGGTATACATTATTTTATAGTCCTTTGGGCATAGTTCCAAATTGCCTTCCAAAATGGTTGGACCAATTCACAACTCCACCAGCAATGCATTAGTGTCCTGATTTTGCCACATCCCCTCCAACATTTATCATTTTCCTTTACTGTCATATCAGCTAATCCAATAGGTGTGAGATGGTATCTCAGAGTTGTTTTGATTTGCATGTCTCTAATTGAGAAAGATTTAGAACATTTTTGCATATGATTAGTGATAGTTTTGATTTCTTTATCTGAAAACTGCCTATTCATATCCTCTGATTTTTATCAATTGGGGAATAAGTTGAATTTTTATAAATTTGACTTAGTTTTTTATATATTTGATAAATAAGATCTTTAACAGAGAAAATTGATTTATAATTTTTCTCAGTTTGTTGCTTCTCTTCTAATCTTGGTTGTAATGTATTTTTTAAAAAATCTACTTATTTTACAAGCATTTATAATCAATCCTTCCCATTGCTCCTCACTGAGAAAGGAGGAACAGAAGAAGAAGAGAAGAAAGAAAAAAGAGAGAGAGGGAGGGATGAAGGAAGGAAGAGAAAGAGGGAGGGAGGGAGAGAGGGAGAGAGAGAGAGAAAGAGAGAGAGAAGAAGAAGAAGAAGAAGAAGAAGAAGAAGAAGAAGAAGAAGAAGAAGAAGAAGAAGAAGAAGAAAGAGAAAGAAAGAAAGAAGAAAAGAGAAGGAGGAAGAAAGAAAGGAAGGAAGAATTCTTATTATGACATAGTCCAACAAAATAAATTCCTACATTGATCAGGTCAGGTCTCTTTTAGCATTTTAAGTTAGTCACTTCTGAGGCAGGAGGATGGTGACATACTTAGTCTTCAGCCTTTTTAACTATGGCTTTGTCATCACATCTAATGTACTTATCATGTAATATTGCATTTTATAGTTATCTGCGTTGCTGTGTTCTTTCCCTTTTAAACTATAAAACTCTCAGAAGGAAAAGAACAAGTCTACTTTGACCTTATTTCCCCACAGGATCCTAGCCTTGTAGTTCTGCACAGTCGACCCTTATGATGCTCAGTCATTTCAGTTATGTCCAACTCTTCGTGATCCCATCTGGAGTAAGTGTCTGAGGTCAGATTTGAACTCAGCCTCCAGGCTGCGTCACCTACTAGGAAATATGCCAGGCATTCAGAATACAAAGAGCTATGCTCACAGCTCTGCTCTGAGGGAGTTTGCACTCTAATAAGACATGTTTGAAAATAACTAATAAAAAGGATCATGGTGTAATATGTAAACAAGAGGCTCTCAGGTAAAGTAATTTGAAAATTAAAGCAGCATAATTTAATTTAAGGATTTAATAAGAATTTAAGGAGCTGGGAAAGACTTCTATGGGCCAATTCCCTCTCCCTCATGCCCAGCAAATAGTCATCACTGCGACTCCTTTTGAAGTCCCTCTTTTAACTTCTGTTACCTCCTCCCCAGGGTTCTTTTTTTTTTTTTTAAACTCTTACCTTCCGTCTTGGAGACAATACTGTGTATTGGTTCCAAGGTAGAAGAGCAATAAGGGTAGGCAATGGGAGTTAAGTGACTTGCCCAGGGCCACAGAGCTGGGAAGTATCTGAGGTCAGATTTGAATCCAGGACCTCCTGTCTCTAGGCCTGGCTCTCAGTCCTCTGAGCCACCCAGCTGCCCCCTCCCTAGGGTTTTTAACCATCTTTGTATCATGGATCTCTTTGGCAATCTGATAGAGCTTATGCTGAAGAATATTTCTAAATGCACAAAAAAATTCCTAAGATTACAAAGAAAAACCCCATCATGGGCTGCAAGTTAAGAACACACACATCTATATTATATATCTATACATACCCACACATAATCACACATATGTATGCATACACATAGATTATATACATATATGTATATGTACCTGTTTACATGTAATATCCTCCTCTAGAAAACAAGCTCTTTGAGAGCAGGGATTCTTTCACTTTTGTCTATGTATCCATAGCACATATTAGACACTTATTAAATGGTTGCTTTTATTACATTGTGGATTGATAGTTGGATTGGATTAGATAAAATTGAATTAGTTGGTAGTGAAGGTGTCAATATAGTAGAAAGAACATTGGATTTGGGGTCAGTGAACGCAGATGGAAATATTTGATTCTGTGATCTACAGCAAGTCACTTAATCTTTCTGGGCCTCAGTTTCCTTATCCTGTAAAATGAGGTAGTTGAATTCCATGTTCTCTGAACTTTCTTATAGCTCTAATTCCAATTATGAGAAAATTTTCCCTTACTTTGGGGTTTCTTCAAGTTTTACTATTGCTCCTAGTTCTTCCCAGGCTAGACTTTCCTCTCTGTAATAGCCTTTCAGATTCTTAAAGACTACTACGGAGCAATCCTCCCTCAACCTTCTCTTCTCTGGCCTAAATAGCCTTAGTTCCTTTTGCAAATTTTTCTTATAGCATGTTCCCCAATCTTCTCATAAATCTGATTGTTTTCCTTTGGATAAAAAAAAAATTATCAATTCCCACCCCACCACACACACAAAACGTAATATCCCCAAACTGAAAACAAAACACCAGGTAACAGTAGAGCAGAAACTAGTTTTTCCATCAAACTCTTCTTCTTTCCTTCTTTCCTTCTTTCCTTCTTTCCTTCCTTCCTTCCTTCCTTCCTTCCTTCCTTCCTTCCTTCCTTCCTTCCTTCCTTCCTTCTTTCTTTGTTTCTTTCTCTTCCTCTCTTCCTGTTTCTCCTCCTCTTCCTCCTTCTTCTCCTTCTCTTCCTCCTCCTCCTCCTCCTCTTCATCTTTCCCATATTCTGAATATTATATTTCTCTTAATATATGTAGCCTCAAAGTTTGCTTTTTTGACTCTATGCCACATTACTGTTTTGTATTGAGCTTATAGATACTAAAAATCCCCAAAGTTTCTTACAAGAACTTTTCTCTAGTTAGTCTTTTTCAATCCTGTATTTATGAAGATTTCCTAGGTTTTTCCTAGATTTCCTAGGTAGCATAGTGGATATAATGTTGTCCTTGGACTCAGAAAGACTTGAGTTTGAATCCAGCTCCAGACACTTACTAGCTATATAATCCTGGGAAAGCCATTTAATATCTCTGGACCTCAATTTCTTCATCTGTAAAATGAGAGACCCGGACCTAGTTGCCTCTAAAGTTTCTTCCATTTCCAAATCTATGGTTGGATGAGGAACTTTAGAGGGAAGCCAGGGAGGCAAGTTAGTGAACTGTGCTGTATATGTGTATATAGGGCTGTAGAGTGGGGAGGTGTTGTCTTAAGGGGTGAATGAGTAGAGCATCTGAGGATGGGGGTTTAGTGAGGTGTTATGGAGGTCAATCTAGCCCTCTTTCCACTGTCCCACACTGCCTTTATAGAGTCATGTTTCTTAGTCCATGTCTTTCTGTCTTGTCCACTATGATGGCATGAAAGACTTTTGTTAAATGTTTTGCTCAAATCTAAGTCCATTATTATGATATTCCCCTGATCTATGAGTCCAGTTATCTGGTCCAAAACCAAAATGAGGTTAGTCTGGCATGACATGACTTGTTTTGGAGGAAGCCAAATTTGCTTTTAGTGATGATGTCTCCTCTTTCTAAATACCCATAAATCCCTTGGTTATCATATTCCACACTTCTTGTTGGAGTCAAAGTCAAGCTCACTGGCTTATAGTTTGTAGCATCTATCTTCTTCCCTTTTTTTGGATACTTGGGAGAACAATGGCTCTTTTCTAGTTCTATAGCTCTTGTCCTGCTGCCTGTGATATTTCAAAGCTTAATTGACCCGGTGTTTTGTCCTGATGATGACACCCAGCTAGAGTAGGAGAAGCGGCCTATCTAGGTGGAGAAAGAGTATCTGTAGGGAGGAATTATATATATATATATTTTATATATATTATATATAAATATGGATATTATATATATAACATATTTTATATATACAATTACTCAGAAATGCATAAAATAGATTATGACCAAATACTTAACTCGAATGTTATAATAAGGCACTGTAAACACCCCATAAAAGGAAAAGAGAACTTTCAGGCTTCCATCTCTACATAACATCTATTACAAAGGGAGAACCAAAAAAATTTACACAGATTTTCCAGATCATGGGGGCTCTACACTCCCTAATCCTCACGATGTGGAAGGGATACCTGTACTTCATTTTCCCAAGTATGTGTAATGACAATATTCAACATGTTTTCAAAAATTTTTAAGATACAGATTTTCTCTCTCTCTTTTCTCTCCCCCATCTCTGAGATGGTAAGTGATTTGATTGGTCATTGTTGTGAGAGAATAACCATATAAAACCACAACCCCAAAATAAAAACACAAATAAACTAAATTGAAAAATAGTATGCTTTGATGTGCATTCAGAGAAAAAAAGGAATACTGATAGGTAAAAGACTTGAAAATTGATTGCTGCAATCATACCTCCTGAAAGAGAAGTGATGAATTTAAAATTCAGAAAGAGGCATACATTTTTCAGCCACAGCTAATAGATGGAACTTGCTGGACTTTGTAGATATATATTGAGGAATTTGTTTTATTTTGTTTTTTTAGGTTTGTTGTTGTTTTAAAATTTGCTCAAAGGTGGGGATGGGGGTGGGGTGGGGATAGTGAAAGGGACAGATTAATTTAAAAAAAAAAACATTTGTTAAGAGCAGCTAGGTGGATTGAGAACTAGAACTAGAGATGGGTTCAAGTATGGCCTCAGACACATCCTAACTGGGTGACCTTGAGCAGATCACTTAAATCCAATTGCCTAGCCCTTACTGCTCTTCTGCCTTGGAACCAATACTTAGTGTTGATTCCAAGTTGGAAAGTAAGGGTTTTTTAAAAAGTGCTTGTTACTTGAAAAATAAAAATGAGAAACTATAATTAAATAAAATATATTGATGGGAAGGCTTAGAGGTTTTGGCCAAAGGAGGAGGAGTATCTGTCAATCAATGGCAGACCTTGTAGCTCCAAGGTATTAAGCAATCTCTAGGTTGGTGGGCTGTATAGAAAGGATTCTAGTTTTTTTTAGGGAAGAAGACAGGCAGTAAACCCAGTAATTTTCTTACACTGTTTCTTTTCCATTGGTAACATAGCTTCTGGCAAGACTTGTAACTATTATAGTTGTATTCTTGATCTTGTTAAGGAAGTATAACACATATGGAGTGCATAATAAGTATTTATAGATTAAAAAGTACCCCTGCGACAAGGATTTATAGATATCACTGGAACATCCAACATCTTAGAGTTTCACCTTTGTTGTGGGGAGGAAGGGAGCAATCATTCTCCTATCTCCAAGTAGGGCACGGGACTTGAGTATAGACTTAAATCTATTTCACACCATATATTTTCAGTTTGGGATACAATTTGGGGTGGGGTAGAGGCCAGGATAAAAGATACTTTTCCTATTCACTCTAGTAGAATAATTCTAACTCACATCTGGAGGCAAATCAGTTTAAACTAAACAAATTTAACTTCCCTCCTATTAAATGCTTGTTATGCTTATTATTCAAAAGGCTGTCACAGATGTGGACAAACATATCTCTTAAAGTAAGCAGTGCAAGAGTGATTGGGGAAGCTGTACAGATTAGTCAAATGGGGGGAAGAGGAGGAAGTGCAGTTCTGCAGCCTGAGAATGAGATGAAATTTCAACTCAATCTTGGAGAAAACAATCTCATCAGAGAATTCCACTCTTAGTACACTCTGGAGTTTTAGGTGTGGAGAATCGAGGGATAGATGAGTGTTGGCCCCTTCCAACATGTTCTGGGGACATCTTATTCATCATTTAAAGACTGTTCATCTCTCTCCTCATAGTCTGTCTCTAGGAAATCTCTCAGCCAATTAAGTCACATCTTCCTACACAGACAGAGCACATGCTGTCAGATAAGGGCACTTCTGGAGATGGCCAAGCCTACCTTGGTGGGGTGCCACATAAGGATCTTTTTAGTGTTCATCTAAATCATATTTCACCTGTGTAGCTATATGAGGCTGGGGGGAATCTCCCATCAGTATCATTTGCCTTGAGCTTCCTTCTTATCTCCCTAGGGATGTCTTTGCTAAAATGACTTCCCTGTGCCCCTCAGCTGGGCCCAAGCTCTAATCATAGAAACAATGCTGCCAAACCACTACCCACATCTCCTACCTCCACCATTCCCCGCCCAAATCTCCCCCGAAAAAGTTCTGTCCTTATATGGAGGTAGAAACATTGATCCAGAATCTTGTGCTTGAATTGTTTTTCTAGATAAGGGACTGGATGCTAATGATGTTACATTCTCTCACTTGCTTTCTCTTACTAACAGGCATTTTCTTTCCTCTTGTTTTCTTCCTTCCTTCCTTCCTTTTTCTTTCTTTCTTTCTTTCTTTCTTTCTTTCTTTCTTTCTTTTTATCTTTTGTCTTAGAATCAAGACTGTGCATTGGTTCCAAACCAGAAGAGAGGTGAAAGCTAGGCAATGGGAGCTAAGTGACTTGCCCAAGGTCGCATAGCTAGGAAGTATCTTGAGGCCAAATTTGGACCTAGGACATCCAGGTCTGGCTCTCAATCAGCCACCTAGCTGCCCCACTAACAGATATTTTCAAAGTGGCCAAGATGAAAGATGCTCTTCCTAGACAGGAGAGAGAATTATTCTCTATGGTTTCTGTAAAAAGTTTTGGCCTTCTATGATCTGGGAAGATTCTGAAACAAAGAAGGATGAGGGCCATCTCAATGTCAGGCACCTGAAACTCTGGGGACCCCTGTGCTTTTGGCTTGCCCCATTCCTATTCTCCATCCACTAATTCTGCCTTCTCTTCTTTTTTTTCTTTTCCTTCCTTACCTCGGCTTTCTAGTTTCCATCCAGGATTCTGAATCTCCTTGAAATCCTCCAAGGCTCATGGGTTGAACCACTGACTGGCATTTCAGACCATCCATAACATGGCTTTCTTCCTATTCTTTTCTTATACTATTCCCTGTTCATAGTTAAGTTGAATTACTCTCTGTTTCTGGTTCTGACGCTACCCTCTTTGGGCCTTGTGTGTGTGTTTGTGCAAAATGAACCTCAAAGATTTCATGCCTGAAATGGATTCCCCATCTTTGTTTGGTGAGACAACCAGGTGCCATAGTGGATAGAGCAATGGATTGATCATAAAAGAAAAGAGTTTTAAATCCAGCTTCAAACACTTTCTATCTATGTGACCCTGGGCAAATCACATTCTTGGTCTTTTTCCTCATCTGTAAAATAACAGCAGGTCAGCTAGGTGGAACAGTGTATAGAGCCTGGAGTCAGAAGGATCTGAGTTCAAATCCAGCCTCAGATATTACCTATGTATCCCTGGTCAAGTCATTAACCCTGTTGGCCTCAGTTTCCTCAACTATCAAATGAGTTGGAGAAGGAAATGGCAAAGCACCCAGGATCTTTGCCAAGAAAACCCCAAAAAATGGGGTCACGAAGAGTCAAATGTGACTGAAATGAAAGAACAACAGCAATGAAATAATAGTACCTACCTCCGAGGGCTACTGTAAGAATCAAGGGATATAGATAAAGTAGTTGGTAAACCATAAAATTCTAGAGCTATTAGTTTTATTAATCTTTTCATTCCTTCAAGGCCCAACTCAGATACTAAGGCTATGAAGCCGTCTGTGGTCTAGTTGCCCTTCTTCCACCCTCTTTCCCACTCCCTCCAAGACAAAATGATCTTTCCCTCCTTAAGTTTCTCATAGCACTTGCTGGATCCTCCCTGCCTGGAATGATTTCCTTCCTCATTTTAGCATCTTAGAATGTCTAGCTCCCTTTCCAACTCAGTTCAAATGTATTCTTCTATATCAGGCCTTTCCTAGCTCTTGGGGCCCTTCCCATATAACCCCCCAGAAGAAACTACTTTGTGTGTATTTTGTATTGATTTATCCCTTTTGTCCAAGCAGAATGTAAGTTCCTAGAGCACAGGGACTATATTTTATTTTTGTTTCTCCAGTGCCTATCCCAGGGCTTTGCACATAGTAGGTATTTATTTAATAAATGTTTGTCAAGTCTCCGAGCATTTATTATCTATTATGTGCCAGGGGTAGCAAGTGGCACAGTGGATATAGCATGGTGCCTGAAGTCAGGAATTCCCGACTAATTCTGATCTTAGACTCCTATGAACGTGTGAACCTGAGCAAATTACTCAACCTTTCTTTGTCTTATTTTCCTCATCTATAAAATGGGGACAATAATGTTGTCCACCTCCCAGGGTTGTGAGATTCAAACAAGATAATAATTGTAAAGCACTTAGCATAGTGCCTGGTACATAGTACGTGCTATATAAATATTATTATTACAAATAAAAAGGCAGAAAAATAATCTTAGCTCTCAGGAAACTCATAGTCTAATTAGAGAGGCAATATTCAACTATACACAAACAAGATATATTTGTTGTCCAATTATCATGTCCAACTCTTCTATCCATGGGGTTTTCTTGGCAAGGACACTGTAGAAGTTTGCCATTTCCTTCTCCCAGTGCTCAGGCAATCAGAGGTTAAGGGATTTGCCCAGGGTCACTCAGGTAAGAAGTATCTGAGATTGGATCTGAACTCAGGTCTAACCTGACTCCAAGCCCAGTCTTCTTAACCACTGAGCCATGGCTGCCTCAGATATATACAGGATAAGTCAGAGCTAACCTCAAAGGGAAGTCATTAGGTAAAAGGGAACTGAGAAATGCTTCTTGCTGAAGATGAAGGAAGGAAGGCCTCCTGATGGAAGCCAAAAGGCATCAACAAGGAGGGAGACAATTCCAGATATGGAAAATAGCCAATGAAAATGTCTAGAGTCAGGAAATGGATTGTTCTGTTAAGGAACAACAAGAAAACAGAGTCAGGTTTTAAAGTATGTGGAGAGGGGGGCAGGTAGGTGGCTCAGTGGATAGAGAGCCAGGTCTAGAGACAGAAGTATCTGGCCTCAGATACTTCTTAGTTGGGTGACCCTGGGCAAGTCACTTAACCTCCATTGCCTAGCTCTTACCACTCTTTTGCCTTGGAACCAATATACAAGGTTGATTCTAAGATAGAAGGAGAGAGAGAAAGAGGAAGGAAGGAAGGAAGGAAGGAAGGAAGGAAGGAAGGAAGGAAAAAGAGAGGGAGGGAAGAAGGAAACTAAACAGAAGAATTTCTGTTTTCTCCCAGAGGTAACAGGGAGCCATTAGAGTTTATAAAAGTAAAGGAGTGACATGGTCAGATCTGTACTTGGAGAGAATCACCTTAGCAGCTATATGCAGGATGAACAGAAGTGGTGAAAGATTTGAGGCAGGAAGATTAATTATTAGTACGAAAGTATCTGTGTGAGTAGAATTCATTAGTCAGTCAACAAGCATTTATTAAATGTTTAATATGTGCTAAGCCCCAAGGGAACAAAGAGGTCCTCTCCCTCACCAAAAAAGTTTCTACTCTCAAGGATCTTACATTCTAACAAGGGAAACAACATGTAAATAACTAAGTAATCACAAGATATATTCAGACTAGATGGAAGGTAATCGGAGAGGGAAAGACATCAGCAGCTGGGGAGAATCAGGAAGGCCTCCTGCAGAAGGTGAGATTTGAGCTGACTTGAAGGAAGACAGGAAAGCTAAGAAGCGGAGGTGAGGGGGCAGAGTATTCCAGGCCTGGGAGACAGCCAGGCCAAAGGCGTTGAGACAGGAGTTAGAGGGTTATGTGTGTCCAAGATCGAGAAGAAGTCAGTGTCTGGAAAAGCTTTAAATGCCAAGCAGAGAGTTTCTGTTTGATCCTGGATTCATTCGGGAGCCACTGGAGATCATTGGGTGGGTGAGAGGGGGTGGGGTCAAGAACTTTGATCAGAGCTATGTTTTTGAAAAAAATCAGGGAGCAGCTGGGTGGCTCCATGGATAGACAGCCAGGCCTAGAGATGAGAGGTCCTGGGTTGAAATTTGGCCTCAGATACTTCCTAGCTGGGTGACCCTGGGCAAGTCACTTAACCCCTATTGCCTAGCCTTTACTGCTCTTCTGTCTTGGAACCAACACACAGTATTGATTCTAAGGCAGAAGGTAAAGGTTTAAAAAAAGAAAAGAAAGAAAAAAAAGAGAAAAAATCACTTTGGCAACTAACAAAGAATAGATTAGAATGGAGTCTTGAGGCAAGGAATTTAGTTGTTTTATGCATTTAAAAAAATGATTCTTAGAAGAGATCCATAGATGTCATCATCAGACTGTCAAAGTCCATAACACAAACAAGGGTCTGCTAGACTATAGGGTCAAGTAGAACAAGTCTAATTCTTCTTCCCCAGTTCAGCCCTTCAAATAATTAAAGAGAGCTATCAGCAGGGACAGTGAGGTGCTTCCATAGACACAGAGCCAGGTCTAGAGACAGGAGGTCCTGGGTTCAAATCTGACCTCAGACACTTCTTAGCTGTGTGACCCTGGGCAAGTCACTTCACCCCATTGCCTAGCCCTTGCCCTGCTGTCTTAGAATTGAAACTAAGATAGAAGGTAAGAGTTAAAAAAAAAAAAAGACAGTTGGTGATAAAGGCCTGAAGTTTGAGGTAAATGCTAGGGCTCAATATGTATATAGATATATGAATTATCTATATAGAAATGATAATCATACTCATGGGAGCTGCTGAGATCACCAAAAGACAATGTAGAGAAAGAAGGGTAGAAGGCCAGGGCAGAAATCCTTCCCAGCCCACAGTTAGATATAGATGTCGTTCAAGTCATTTTTCAGCTGTGTCTCACTTTTTATTTTAAAAAAATTTATTTGATTAATTAAGAAAAATTTCCCATGGTTACATGATTCCTGTTCTTTCCTTCTCCTCCTCCCACCCCCCTCCCATAGTCAATGCACAATTCCACTGGGCTTTACATATATATCACTGATCAAGTGTGTTCCACTCTTCATCACCCCATTTGGAATTTTCTTGGCAAAGATACTGGAGTGGTTTGTCATTTCTGTCTCCAGCTTGTTTTACAGATGAGGAAATTGAGGCAGAAAAGGTTAAGAGACGTGCCCAGCGTCACACAACTAGGCAAAGTGTCTGAGGCCAGATTTTGAATTCACAAAAATGAATCTTCCTGACTCCGGGCCCAGCATTCTATCCATTGAGCCACCTCACTGCCCCATTGCCAAAAGACAAGATGTTCTGTTTCTTAAGAGCCGTCAACCATGAAGAGAACAGAAGAGATAGTACTGTTTGCCACCCAGTCTTGTCCATGGAACAAAAAATTTTGAGAACCATTGAACTAACACCAGACTGAACACTGGGATCCTTTTTGTCACTTGCTGTCTCTGTTCCTTGATTCTCTTTTTGGTCATATAAGGCTTCGGTTATCTTAATTGAATTTCTCTGAATTTGGGAGATCATCTCATCTTGGAGCAGTAAATGAATGAGGGATTAAGATGGTCTGTGACAAGAAGAATGGATGCAATGGGAGCTGCTGCCATGATTCTCATTTTCTAGTTCCTTAAACATTATGCTGTGATGACAGGAGTCCCTCTAGGGCAATCTTGCTGGTCAAAATTATCTTCCATGGTTATAATCCAGCTCCAAGGCCAGACATGCTTGGGATGGGGCCATCTTGGGGGCAAGATGTATAGGCATGTATGTAAATGTATAATGGGAAAATTGTTGTGTTGGTGTGTTAGAAGGTGAGCAGGTGATAGATAGCGAAAGGATAAGAAGAAGGTTCTGATAAAGTAAGTGATGGCAGCCTGTATCATTGAGACCAGACAGGGTATATTTGATAAAAGTGTCTGTTTGGCTAAGGGATTCTCCACTCTCAGGCTCATCTTCTTGCCTTCTCACCCTTCTCTCTCTTCGGGAAGAATGAGTTGAGTCATCATGCCATGGAAACCTGACTCCTTGTGTGAGCCTGAGAGAGAGCTGAAGGAGCCAGGACTGTTGGGAGGGTTTGTGGCCAGCCCAGCCCAATGACCCCAGGGACCGTCCCTCCCAGCCTGTTGATCACAACCAGGAAGGGAGTGTCCATGCTTCCATAAAGCCAGTCATTTTATGAGCCTGTGTGTGCGTGAGGTCCTGTTGTGTTTCTCTTTGGGTCAAGCTCTTTTTTTCTCTGTATTTTATAAGTCTTTTTTTGGTCACCATCCTCTTTGGCTTTTTAGTAAATCTTCTTGTGCCCTTTATTAAATATTAAAGGAAACTGGTTCTAAAGTTTATCATGCATGTGCACAAAAGAAATAAAGTAAAATGATCAAATTTTCTTTTATAAGGATACTAAAAACTTTGTAACTTGATTGAAAATTAATTCAGAGTTTCTGGAATATTCTCTTCTATTCCATTCTGTTCTGTTCTAGTCTACTAAATTAAACCATACTAAGCTATGTTATTCTATTCTATTCTATCCTATTCTATTCTATTCTATTCTATTCTATTCTGTTCTGCTCTACTAAATTATACCATACTAAGCTATGTTATTCTATTCTATTATTCTATTCTGTTCTAGTCTACTAAATTATACCATACTAAGCTATGTTATTCTATTCTATTCTATTCTATTCTATTCTGTTCTGTTCTGTTCTGTTCTATTCTATTCTATTCTATTCTATTCTATTCTTCTATTCTGTTCTAGTCTACTAAATTATACCATACTATGCTATGTTATTCTATTCTGTTCTGTTCTTTTCTAGTCTACTAAATTATACCATACTAAGCTATGTTATGATATATTGTATCACAGCATATCACCTTATGCTATGATATATTGTTGTATTATATCATGACATCACATTATGTCATATTATATCCTACTACGCTGTGCTTTACTACACTAAATTATTATATGCTATATTCTACAGTCAGATCACTCAGACAGGTAGGTAGCACAATGGATAGAGCACCAGACCATAGATGAATCTTCCTGAGTTCAAATCTGACCTCAAACACTTTCTAGCTGTGTGATCCTGGGCCAGTCACTTAACCCTGTTTGCCTTAGTTTCCTAATCTGTAAAGTGAGGTGGAAAAGGAAACGGCAAACTAGTTCAGTATCTTTAACAGGAAAACCCCAAATGGATTCACAAAGAGTCTAATAATGACTGAAAAATGGCTGAACAAAAAACAAACTATGTTAGTTCATAGTTCATATTAAGTCTTGCTATGTTACGTCATGCTGAGGCATGTATCACATCATAGCACATCAATATCAGTATTTACCAAATACTTCTTGAACCCTTTTGACAAACTTCTTAGAACCCCCCTAGAAATATGTGTATGCCAGTTTGGGCACCCCTGGTGTACTGGATCCATGTTTATGGATCTCTGTGGACAAATAACTATAGCAATGTCTACCTCATTCTGTTTCTGTGTTTTCTTCTACATGTTTTACTATGTGATTGTGTTTCTCAGTATCTCACTCTGAGTTGGCCAGTGTCCATATCTGATTGTGTTCACATGTGCCTCATTCTGTATCTGTATTTGTGTACATGTGGCACACACACACACACACACACACACATACACAATTGGTGTCCTTTCCAGGCATCACAGGAGTTAGATTTCTGGATTAGTGAAGGGACTCTTCTGCCAACACTCTACCTGAACCCTATATCCCTATCCTTAAACACTCCCTCCTCATTGCACAGACCTAGCACAGTGCTGGGCACCTGGTAGATCCTTCTTGATTGACTGCCTCCTCATCAGTTTGGGAACACTTGGATCCTTAGATGGCTTCTAAGGTCCCTTAAAGCTTAAAATCTATCATGCTCTGATCATTCCTGGGGAATGGCCCAAACTATGGCATCCATGTCTTGGGTATCTCTGCCTTTTCCCAACTCAACCGTGACTGATTACAACTTTTTGAGTGGGTTTACATGTGTGTCTGATTGTGTCTGCATGTGCCCCACCTTGGCTGTGTCTAGATGGCCTTTTTTTTTCAGGGCTACCACTATGTATCCAGTGTATGGTGTATGGAGGAGTCTTTTAACAAGAAGTTGGATATGAAAGGATGGAAGAGTCTGTGGAGGAGTGGCTAGATATAAAAGAACCAGATATCCTACCTAGGGTAGGATCTCATCAGGCAGATGGTCCTTGGAAAGGTGTAGGGGAGTGTAGACCATTGAATCACCTTGAACCAAGGAATGGCCAGGGCACAATGCGGAGTGAGAGGTCAGAGAACCTCTTTCCGTCTCCCAAGATCTGAGTGGAATACAATTTCTCTAGGGGGTGGGAAGCCTCCATTGTGCCTATATTCAATCAGGGGCAAGTCATTTTTAGCCCCTCCTGTCTTCATCTGCAAAAAGAGGTCCTTTTGGCCCTAAATCTATGATCCTACAATTCTCCTTTTCTTTGGCTTCCTCACTGAGTACTTTCTCCTTACCTAAGCCCCGAGATTTCCACCCCTACCTTATAGGTCAACCTGGCTCTCTCCCTGATTTCCCACCCTGCTTCTGCTTCCTCCCTAATCTCTGCATCCTGTTGGTGGGGTAGGTGGGGTTTTCCATGGAGAAAAACCAACAAAGATGTTGTATGATGCTTTTTCCTTAGCAGACTTATTCTGAACTACTCTACGAGTGCTTGACCCCAAGAAGCATTTGAAGAGAATTATGGCTCTGTTGCACTGAAACCCATCAGAAGATTTGCTGTGAGTCCATACTGGCAACATGCACACATACACACACACACACACACATACAAACATGCATATACACATACATATATGTACATATATATATATATACACTCACACACTTTTCTAGATATACATATACACTCATTTATTCCTATTCTATTGATCTTCTAAACTGGGATTACCCTTTTATTTCCAGTCTTTACTCAGGGCCATCCTGTGATTGGTTCATTAGTTAAGTTCTCATAAGGAGGAAGGTTGTGTTGGACTCTATCTGATCTAAGGCAGGGAGGGGCTTTGGGGCAGACCCAGTATTACTCAAGGGATGAGCTCTAGAAAGGTACTTGGTTACAGTAAGTGGGCAGTGGGTTGGCACTGGCCTGGGGATGGTCACAATGATCTCTGACTCTGGGGGGATCATTTATTGCAGCTGCTCTGGTTCTGCCCACCCTCCCTGGCTCCTGATCACAGGATGAGAGGATGGCAAGCCCACCTGAGCCCATCCTTATGCCTCCTGGACCCCACTGCCTGCGTCCCTTCACTCCTGAGTCCCTGCAGGCCATAGAGAAACGGGCAATAGAGGAGGAGGCAAGACTCCTTCGGAACAAGAAGCTTGAGATTGAGGAGCCTGAGAGGAAGCCACGAAGTGACCTGGAAGCTGGGAAGAATCTGCCCCTCATCTATGGCGATCCCCCACCTGAGGTCATTGGCATCCCCCTGGAGGATCTGGATCCCTACTACAGCGACAAGAAGGTCTCAGTCCTGTCTCTGTATCTCTGCCTCTTGACGTTTTTCAATCTTTTTGTCTCTGTGGCCTCTATCTCTTTTGACCAGTGGATCTCCTTCTACTTCTCTCTATATTTTATAGACTCTGATTGTATGTTTCTGTCTCTTCATCTCTTTCTCTTTCTCTGTTTTTCCATATCTATCTCTTTGCATCTTTTCATGGTCCCTATCACTCCATTTCTTCTTTGTGCCTTCTCATAGTCTGTTTCTGTCTCCCTCTTGCCCCGTCTGAATCTATTTTACTTAATATCTCTCAAAACCTCTGTCTATCAGTATCTCTCACTGTATTTCTCATCTCTCAATTTCTGTTTCTATATCTCTATATCTCTCTTGATCTCTGTCTCTCAGACCTTCATCGTGTTGAACAAGGGGAAGGCCATTTTCCGATTCTCTGCCACTCCAGCCTTGTATATGCTGAGCCCCTTCAGTATGATAAGGCGTGGGGCCATCAAGGTGCTCATCCACTCATATCCTTCCCAGAATGGGGTTGGGGGCATCCGGGCTAGAGCTGGAGAGGGCTAATGAAGGAACAGACAGGAAAGGGAGGAGGCTATGGGTAGGTACATCTATTCAGAGGAATATAGAATGCTGACTATGGGAGCTCCTTGCCTTTTCTCTCTGCCTCTGTTTACTCTTAAACTTTCCTTAACCCTTCCCCCTTCCTAACGCTGTTCAGCTTATTCATCATGATTACCATCCTGGCGAACTGTGTGTTCATGACCATGAATAACCCTCCACCTTGGTCCAAAAATGTTGAGTAAGTCTCACACACACATGGTTCCTTTACACTTCTCACACATGACCCCAAGTACACTTCCCTCCTGGCACATACCTTCATTTCACCAAAACCTTTATCCACAGCAGTCTGATAAGAATAGTGTGATTCAGTGGACAGAGGGAAAGGAAAAAGGAAGACCTGGGTTCAAATCCTACCTCCGACATTCTGGATGTGTGTCTGGGCAGTCACTTAATTTCTAAGTGCTCTAGAAACTCTCTAAAACTATAAGTTGCAAAGAAGGGTTATTGGTAGAGGGAATTTCCTTATGAGGAAGTTCCCCATACCAATAAAAGTATAGATGTAGTCCCTCTCCTCCCTGGGATGCAGCATATTCCTCCTAAACATTGTGTTTGTCCTTAACACCCCTTTTGTTTCCTGGGAAAGACCCATTCCAGTGTTGTCACCCTCATCCCTTGAAGGGAAACATCCTTAAGATTCCTAGACTTATATGACCTTTGTCACCTTCACTCTTCCAGAGATGTGTTTTCCATTTCCCACCTCTTCCACCTGAATACTTACACCAACACCCAACCACCCATAAGCCTACTCCATCCCAACTCCCATACACATATACCCTCACCCAAAGCTATAACTAAAAATTTTTGCACCTGGGGCAAGAGGCTTGGATGGGGAGGAAGGGAGGGAGGGTAGATTTACCTGGTGTAAGGCTGCCAGAGGAAGAAAGCAGAGTATTCCAAAATAAGGCTATCACCATCTAGGATGCAGCATCAAGTAGGGAAGGAAGTGTGTCCTAGAACAGTTCTGGAGGGAATAGTCTGTTTCTGTCTCCCTCTCTCCTCTAGTTATGGCTCTTCCCTCACTCTCAATTTCACTCTTCCTCCCAGGTACACCTTTACAGGAATCTACACCTTTGAGTCCCTCATCAAGATGCTTTCCAGAGGCTTCTGCATTGATGATTTCACATTCCTCCGGGACCCCTGGAACTGGCTAGACTTTAGTGTCATCATGATGGCGTAAGGGGAGGCCTGAGGGGTCAGGGAAAGGGTCCAGAGAGTGTGGGAAACTCAATTCAGGGAGATGCTAACTTAGGGAAGTAAGAGAATGAGAATTCAGGAGTCTTGAATAGTATGATCTTTCAGCATGTGGGTAGATCCTAAGGAATGGAGGATCAGTATAGTATAAGTATATATATATGTGTGTGTGTGTGTGTGTGTGTGTGTGTGTGTGTGTGTGTGTGTGTGTGTATATATATATATATATGGAATCAGAAGACCTGTGTTCAAAATCTACTCACTGTGTGACCTTGAATGCCCAGTCTCCTTTGAGACTCAGTTCCCCCATCTAGAAAAAGAACGATTTTTGCCTGACTTCACCTTGCAAGGTTTTTGTGAGGAAAGCACTTTATAGTGTTTCCTAAATGTGTTCTGTCTCATTGGAAAAAAAGTCCAAACCATCTTTGAGAAGAATAAACAGTATCCTCTCCAGCCTCAGAGCTCTTCTGTCCCCTACTTTACTGGAGCATTTTTTGAAGGTTCACAATGGAGGTCCCAGTTTGGGTCCTCCTCCAATTCCTAAAAAGGGTTGCCAACTCCAATCTTGTCTCCTTAGAAAGTTTAATTTGGTAGGCCTTGAAAAGTAGATCCAAGATATTTTTTGTCTATAGTTATTTTAAATGGAATTTCCTTCTCTCTTTCTTGCTGTTGATGGTAAATAGAAATGCTGGTGATTGGTGTGGGTTTATTTTGTATCCTGCAACTTTGCTGAAGTTGCTAATTATTTAAATTAGTTTTTCAGTTGATTCTCTAGGAATCTCCAAGTATACTATCATATCACCTGCAAAGAGTGATGGTTTAGTTTCCTCATTGCCTGCTTTAATTCCTTCAGTTTATTTTTCTTTTCTTATTACTAAAATTAGCATTTCTAGTACAATATTAAATAATAGTGGTGATAATAGGCATCCTTGCCTTACCACTGATTTTATTAGGAAGGTTTCTAACTTATCCCCATTACAGATGATACTTGCTGATGGCTTTAGGTGGATAACTACTTATCACTTTAAGGAATGGCCCATTTATTCCTGTGCTTTCTAATGCTTTTAATAAAAATGGGTGTTGTATTTTGTTGAAGGCTTTTAAAAATATCTATTGAAATAATCATGTGATCTCTGTTGGTTTAATTATTGATATAGCCAATTATGCTGATGGTTTTCCTAATATTAAACCAGACTCGCATTCCTGGTATAAATCCCATCTGGTCATAGTGAATGATCCTTGTGATATATTGCTAGAGTTAATTTGGCAGGTTTAACTGAGTGCCATCTGCTACTCAGCCCTTCTTCCCCCTGCCCAGACACACAATTGATCCTTCCTTCCCTGTTAAGGTTCTGGCATGAATACTTTCCCTCCCCTCTCCCTCAGATACCTGACAGAATTTGTGGACATGGGCAACATCTCAGCACTAAGGACCTTCCGTGTACTTCGAGCCTTGAAGACCATAACAGTCATCCCAGGTATTGAAGGGTATCTCTGACAATAAGGGTGTCAATGATAAAAAAATGATCATGATAATGGCTAGCATTTATATGGCTCTTTAAAGTTTTCAAAGCACTTTACAAATATTATCTCATTTTATCCTCACAACAACCCTAGGAGATAGATGCTATTATTGTTCTCATTTTACACATGAAGAACCGGGGGCAAACAGAGGTTAAGTGACTTGTCCAGGGTCACACAGCTAATAAATATCTGAGGCCAAACTTGAATTTAGGACTTTTTGTCTTCAAGTTCAGTGATCTACTTAGTTGCCAAATATATTGTCTCACAACAATCCTGGGAGGTAGAAGCTCCTATTGTCCCCATTTTCTAGATGAGAAAACTGAGGCAAACAGAAGTGAAGAGACTTTCCCAGGGTCACACAGCTAATAAGTATCTGAGGCTAGTTTTGAACTCACAAAACTGACTGTAAGTCCAATGCTCTAGTCATTGTGCCACCTAGCTGCCTGTATTTTTGAAGGAGGAGAGTCAACCCATTCCTGACACAAATACATCTATCCCTAAGCTTGGACTGGCTTCCACCCCATCTTCCAGGCCTGAGAAGCACCTACTTGCCTATTTTCTGTTCTCTCCCTGCCTGCTGCTCTATCCCAAACCTTTGTACTTGAACAAGACACTGCAGCTGAGGAAATTTTCTCAGAGTGACTAATCTTAAGGCCATAATAATGCAGACTCCCATTCATCATGAGGTACTTGGACTAAAACAGAGTAGAAAAAATCATCTAGGAACAGAGTGGGAAAAAAGCAGGCAACATCAGAACTGTTGTATGCTTACTATGGTTAAAACATAGCACAAGGGATAGCTAGGTTACTCAGTAGATAGAGAGTCAGGCAGGCAGACAGAATCTGGTCCTTGGCTCAAATCTGGCCTCAGATACTTCCTATCTGTGTGAACCCAGTCACCTAGCCCTTACCATTCTTCTACCTTGGAACTAATACTTAGCATTGATTCTAAGACAGAAGGTAACGGTTTCTGTGGAGTGTGTTCTCTGTTTCTAGAAAATTTCAAAGACAGATAGTTGTCTGTGGGCATAGCACCTGGAGGCAGCTCCAAATTGTCTTTTAAAATCAATCAGCCATTAATCCAAGAAATCTGGGAAGTATAGTGGAAAGAGCATCAGTCTGGAATGTGATGACTTGAGCTCTAATCTCTGTTCTACTTAAGAGGCGACTTCATATAAAGTCACTTCATCTTTCTGGATCTCAGTTTCCTCATCTGTAAAAATGTTGTGGTTGGATTAGATGATCTTTACTTCATTTCAATCTAACAAAATTTGTTTAATGCCACCTTGGGTGCAAGGCATTTATGCTAAGAGCTGGAGATACATCAGCAGAAATGATGAGCCAGGCCTGGCCTCAGGGAGCTCACATTTTACTGGGAAAATAAAACTTTGTCTGGCTCTAAAGCGATAAATCTATGATTCCATAGCTAAGGAAAAGAAGGAAGAAAGGAAAGAAGAAAATGAAAGAAAGAAAGAAAGAAAGAAAGAAAGAAAGAAAGAAAGAAAGAAAGAAAGAAAGAAAGAAAGAAAGAAAAAAGGAAGGAAGGAAGGAAGGAAGCAAGGAAGGAAGGAAGCAAGGAAAGGAAAGAGGAAGGGAGGGAGGGAGGGAGGAAGGGAGGATTTATTAAGCACCTGCTATGTGTCAGGCACCATGCTTGTGCTTTACAAATATTCATTCATTTGATCTTCACAACAATACTGGATAGAAGGTGCTCTCATCCCTGTTTTGTAATTAAGGACTCACTGGGTGCCTGCATGTCTTCTGACCAAGCAAAGAATGAGTTAAGGTGGCATTTAATCAAGTATAAAAAGTGTGGCAATGTCCAAAAGGCTGGGCTTGAAGTTAGTCAGGCAATAAGCATTATTAAAGACCTACTGTGTTCCTGGCACTATGCTAAAGTGATGGAGATTCAAAGAAAGGCTAAAATAGTCCCTGCCCTCAAGGAGCTCACGTTCTAATAGAAGAGATAATATGTAAATAATTATGTAGGAGCAAGATATATAGGGTGGAACTAGAAGATAGCCATATAGGGAAATCAGGAAGACTTTGGGTTTAAATCCCATTTCGGATATTTACTTCCCATGTGACTCTGTCACTTAAATCTCTCTGAGCTTCATTTTGTAAAATGGATGTAATCACAGGTCCTATCTTATAGGGCTATGGTAAGGAGGAAATGAAATTATGTGTGTAAAGTACTTTAGAGTATGATATAAATGTGAGCTAGTATTATTATGAGATAGGCCCCCCTCCAATGTCTAGGATCTATGAGAAACAGGACCAAAGGGGTAGATACAAAACCAGGAAACAATTGGAGTGGGTCTGAATTTATATCTAAAGGCTTCATGAAGAGAATAAGCCTTAAGTTGGGTCTTGAAAGAGGTGATGGATGTGGAGAACAGGGGTCAGAGCACAGTAAGTTCAACAACAGGAATGGGAAGGAGAGAAAGGGAAACCATTCCACGGTGCACCCCAATACATGCCCACTATCACTGCCATCTTCTTGTCCAGGACTGAAGACAATTGTAGGGGCACTGATCCAGTCGGTGAAGAAGCTGTCAGATGTGATGATCCTCACAGTCTTTTGCCTGAGTGTCTTTGCCTTGATTGGGCTGCAGCTGTTTATGGGGAATCTGAGGCAAAAGTGTGTGAGATGGCCACCCCCCTTCAGTGGCATCAATGACACTTGGTATGACAACGGGACGGCTGTGTTCGGCAATGAGACAGGTTTTGGTAACGACACAGGATACAGCAACTTTACCTTTGACTGGGATGCCTACATCAATGATGAAGGTGAGGAGGACTTAGGGCAAGACCTCCAGAGCAGTAATTGGGAATTTTTTATGCTCAGGGTAAGTGACCAGAAAGAAGAGACCCTTAGCTGGGGTGCAAGGAAGGGGACTGGCTAGGAGGAGTCAGGGAGAGGGGTATAGAAACCCCAAAGCGTGGGCTTGAGGATGCTTTGGGAGGTGGAGCAGGGCAGAGAGGTAGAAATGGGGATGGAGTATGGGAAGAAGGGAAAGGCATTCATGTCAATGCACCAAAGAATTCCAAGTGATATCAGCGTCCTGTAAATTAATGCCCTAGGACAGAGGTCTGGTTGCCTAATACTAGTTATGCTGTTTTTGTCCTCCCGCCTTCAGGAAAATCTTCTCCCAACCTCTGATCTCCTAGCTCTCTCTATTTATTTAGAGTCTATATAAATATGCACTCACGGGCAAGGCAACATTCTATCCTCCCTGGCAGAGAGAGAAATCTGTATATTATAGCTAGATAGATATTGTCTGTATATTATATATATTACACATATTTATGTAAAATATATTTATATGCATACATTTATCTATATAATATGTATACATGTACATATGTTTTGCACATATATACAACCATTCTTGTTTATAGGTTCCATATTATAGGTTGTGAGTTATATGTATGTAAAATATTTTATATACATATATTTGTCTCCAAAAGATTTCTATATGTGCATGTGTGTACATATTATATATAGTCATCTTCATTCTCAAAGTCCATATTTGTGGATTATATTTATATAAAAATTTATCTATATAACATATTATATATTTATATGTCAATAAAATATGTATATGTGTGTTTATTATATATGCAATCATCTTCATTCTCAGATTTCATATTTGTAAATAATATTTATATAAAATATTTTCCATATACATATAGTGTAATATATTTATATTTATAAAGCAGGTGTACATGTATGTATTTTATATGCATGTGTACAAAGTCATCCTTATTATGCACAAATTCCATATTCATTAATTTACCAACTTGGCAAAATTTATTTTTAACCCCAAGATCAATACTCAGAGTGCTTTCTTGGTCATTCATAGACATAAGTAGAGTGGCAAAAAATTTGAGTTGCCCAATGGACAGGTTTCCAGCTGAGGTTCTTTTGGAGGTCCCTTTTAGCCATGAAGGCATCTAGGTGATGCAGAAGGTAGAGCACGGGGCCTGGAGTCAGAAAGACCTAAGTTTGAATTTGACCTTAGACACTTACTTGTTAAATGACCCTAGGCAAGTCACTTAGCCCTGTTTGTCTCAGTTTCCTCCTCTGTAAAATGAACTGGAAACGGAAATGGAAAACTACTCTGGTATCTTTCCCAAGAAACCCTAAATGGAGTCATAAAGAGTCAGACACAACTGAAACGACTCAACAACAATAGTTTGGTGCCATGTTTTTTCTGCATTTTTGAACTTTTTGTTGATGATTTCATTGTTTAAAAGGGCCCCTCATTTTACTGCTGAAGTGCTATGTGGTGTTACCAGGCTCAAAAAGTCTGCAGTATGTCTTATGGAAAGAACACAAGCACTAGATAAGTTTCATTCAGTCATGAGTCATGGTTCTATTGGCCATGAGTTCATTGTTGGCTTTTTTCTTCTTTAACTTAATTTAAATTTTTCCCAAATGACATGTAAAAAACAGTTTCCAACATTTTTCAAAGAAAACCGAGTCTCGAATTCTCTCCCGAGCTCCCCACTCTCCCCCCGCCATTGAGATGTTAAGCAATCTCATCCAGATGTTCCATGTGCAACATGAGTTCAATGGTAATGAATCAACAAACAAAACAGTATATCCAGAAAAAGGAAGGGAACATTTGTTGGATCTGTGTATAAGGCCACTCTGGAAAGTGCTAAATAAAGTAAATGTTGGGACCAGAGACTCACAGAGACTTAACCCTGTATTCCCCTAGTAGTAGTGGTTCAATATTTGCCAACTCAGTGCACAACTACTATGAATGCGAGCCAAATCCATGTACATTTCTCCAGCAACATAGAAACCCAAATTTCCTTATCTTACCCTTCTCATTGGGTGTCTCACCTGCTTTGTATTTCCCTAGCAACATCAGACTCTGAGCTTTTGTCCCCTGACGTCCTGTTCCTTGAAGAAGTACTTAGACCAAGAGAGGGACCTGGGTTATCCATTAGAGATGGGCAAAGGGGTTGGGGAGGAGATGAGGCAGCAGGACCTCAAAGGGCAGTCAAAGGAACCCTAGCCTCTTTCTCCCTCTTGGGTGGGAAGTAGGGTCCATAAGCAGGATTATATGTAATGAATTTGTGTATGCTTGTATATATATATATGTATATATATATATATATACCCACCCACCCCCCAATATGTTTGTGTTCATGACATGCCTCCTCCATGACCTATGATGTCCCTCACTCCCAACAAAGGGAACTTCTATTTCCTGGAGGGTGCCAACGACGCCTTGCTCTGTGGGAACAGCAGTGATGCAGGGTGAGTGAAACCAGGGGGAGGAAACTACCAGGGACTGGAGATGCTGAGCTGGGAGGGATGGGGATATGGAAACCAAGAAATGTAGAGAAGGGGGCAATAATCCAGCCAGTATGTGGGTGTCTGGCAGAAGAACCT
The DNA here is from genome assembly GCF_016433145.1 of Gracilinanus agilis. NCBI lineage: Eukaryota > Metazoa > Chordata > Mammalia > Didelphimorphia > Didelphidae > Gracilinanus > Gracilinanus agilis. The sequence continues at coordinate 206,526,530 of NC_058133.1, read as the reverse complement.
CTCCCTGGGCACCCCCAAGCTTCTCTTCATGCTAGAGCTCAGACTCATCTTGCCCAGAGACCTAGGTGGCTCCTCCCTTCTACATCTCTTCTCTGAGGGTCTTTACCACCAGCCAGAAGTTCTTCCTCCCCTCCCAAGGCACTGACCCAAGTAGAAGGACTCTACTGTATAAATGAAGATTTTGAACCTTGGACTGCATCCCCCATAAGTCCCTTAGTATTTCCCAAAATTCCCTTTAATCTCTCCTGTGCCTCCACGTTTGCGGGGTCACATTATCATTTTTTATAGTTGGCTGTAACTCCTCCCTCTTTCTCCTTTTGCTCTTGGGAGTGGGCTGGTTAGTAACCTTTTAGCTAGTAGTTCTTTTTGTTAGTTTATTATTAATAAAACTTTTAATAAACATATAATATTTAGTTATTGAATATTAATTTTTAAAATCCACATTATGGCTTACCACAACAGAATTGAATTCTCAAAATTTTTAAATTAAAACATAATATTTAGTTATTGAATATTAATTTTAAAATCCACACTATGAAGAGTTCCCATTCATCCTCTTCTTTCTTCCATGCCCCAACTCAGGAACCACAAGCCTTACAAGCCCCTCAGTAGTTAGTAAAGATTATATAAGATAAAAAGCTGGAGGAAGTTATTTCCAACCTCTGTTCACACACACTGTTAACCCCCTTCCTTCCCTTTTAGGCACTGTCCTGAAGGCTACGAGTGCTTAAAGGCAGGCAGGAATCCTAATTACGGCTATACCAGCTATGACACCTTCAGCTGGGCCTTCCTTGCCCTCTTCCGACTTATGACACAAGACTACTGGGAGAACCTCTTCCAGCTGGTATGCTCTGCTATTCTCTTAGGACCCAGATTTTTATAGAACCTCAGAGTAGGAAGGGACTCAGAAGTCATCTAGTCTAACCTATACCTAAATATAAAGTCCCTCTATATCAGTGGTTCCCAAACTTTTTTGGCCTACCGTCCCCTTTCCAGAAAAAAATATTACTTAGCGCCCTCTGGCAATTAATTTAAAAAATTTTAATAGCAATTAATAGGAAAGATATATGTATTAATGTTTCTATCTTTTTTGTAAAATATAGTAAAGAAAGGTATAAATTAGAAACATTGAACTTTGAAATTATGAAACTATTTATTGAACTCAGAAATGCACCTGTGGCCATCACCGCTTCCCTGGATTGCTACAACACCCACCAGGGGGCAGTGGCACCCACTTTGGGAATCACTGCTTTACATCATTCCCAGCTAAGGGTCATCCAAACTCTACTTGAACACCTTCAAAGATGGAGACCTCACTCCCTTTATAGTAAGCTCCATTCTACTCTTAGCTTTAAATCTTACGTTTTCCCTTTATATCTACTAGAAATCTGCCTTATCTTCCATCATATTTGAACCTGATTCTGACCTCTGAAGCCAAGAAAACCAAGAAAAATAATCTGTTTTTCAGTTGGTCTCTTCCAACCCTCATACCCTTCCTGAGGATTATTTCCTACCTATTTTCCTACTTAGCTTTCCCAGGATCCACATCCATAGCTTTTCTTCCTGTCTCTTTGGACCCTGTTGCCCGCATGATTGTCTTTCACTCGTTTTCACCTTCCCTCTTCCCAGGGAATTCTGAGGGATGTGAAAGAGCACTAGAATAATGTCTATGGAAGGAGGAAACAGAAGGAGACATTGATAGGAGATGAAGGTCTGCCTATCATGTGTGATGACTGGGAGTAGGTCGATCATGTTATTAAGAAATGGAGCAAGGCTAGTCCACATTTTGTAAAGATAGAGTGCAGATAACTGTGTTGGGCTGACCAGACTCTGCCTGAGGGGTCATGGGATCAGAGAATCACAAATTTAGATCTGGAAGGGACCACAGAGGCCATCTGATCCAAACCTCTCATTTTGCAGAATAAGGATAGAGGCTGACAGTTAAGTGAGTTGCCCAGGATCACACAGCCAGCATATGGGTCAAAGGCAGGCTTTCAACCCAAGTCTTCTTACCTTGGAGGCTATGTCAACCTTTTCCTTGCTCTGCCTCCCTTCCAGAATTGTGCTCCATTCAGGACCCCTGAAGGAAGGGTCTCTCTTCCTCAAGGTCTCCAGTGACACAGACCTTTCATAGTTTTATTGGAAGTGATGGGAGCCGTAGCCAGGGGAAGGGTAGGATGAACTGGCAAGAAGCAAATCAAATAGTCTTCTTGAGCCTTATCTATAAAATGGGGACAGAAATGACTCTGCATTCTCAGGGTGTGAAACTCAAATGAGATAATACCTGGAAAGCACTTTGTAAATGTTGAAGCACTCTCTAAATATCCATTTTTCTGACTGTGTTCCACAGGTGGCTAGGTGGTACTGGGGTCTAGAATCAGGAGTCTGCCCACTCACTCCCTGTGCCACCTACCACCTACCAGAAAAATGGATAGTGCTTCAAAATGCACTTTGGGCAGCTAGGTGACTCAGTGGACAGAGAGCCAGGCCTGGAGACAGGAGGTTCGAATCTGGTCGCAGACACTTCCCAGCTGTATGACCCTGGACAAGTCACAACCCAACTGCCTAGCCCTAGTTGTTCTTCTGCCTTAGTATCTTAGTATATTAGATGCTTAGTATATATTCTAAGACAGAAGTAAGAAGTTGTTTGTGTATGTATGTGTTTTAATGTGTAAAGTATTCTGGGAAGTACTTTTTTTTTTTAAACCCTTAACTTCTGTGTATTGGCTCCTTGGTAGAAGAGTGGTAAGGGTGGGCAATGGGAGTCAAGTGACTTGCCCAGGGTCACACGGCTAAGAAGTGTCTGAGGCTGGCTTTGAACCTAGGACCTCCCGTCTCTAGGCCTGACTCTCATCTGGGAAGTACTTTAAGAAGCTTAGGAAGACCTGAGTTTCAGTGTCATCTCAGACACTTACTAGCAGTAATGCTCTGAAGAAGTCACTTAACCTATGTCTGCCTCCATTTCCTCATCTGTAAAATAGGGATCATAATAGCCCCTACCTTCCAGGATTGTTGTGAGGGTCGAATGAGATGTCTGTTCTTTGAAAACTTTAAAGCATTATATAAATGCTAGTTATTATTAAAATTACTTTCAAGATGACATGAGGGTAGCTAAATTCCCTTTGGTAAACTTAGGGAAGGATATTTTAGAAGTTACTCAGCAAAATTATTTTTTTTATCTACCAAATCAAATGTGATTCATAATCAACAAAAATTAGCACAATATAATCTTTTATTCTTTATATCTTTCAGCTAATTATGAAAATATTAAAGATGTGGTCCATTGTTGAATATTTATTATGAAAGCCTACTTGTTCCCTACTAGTAATTTTATTGAGGATGTCACTGATGTATGCACAGATGCCTCATAAAGATGATATATTGATGGAAGAATAGGTATATAAGTTGGTTAAATTTTTTTAATTAAATTTTATTTTTTCAGTTGTAAGTAGAAACAATTTTTAATAATTGTCTTCTGACATTTTGTGATTTGAATTAGCTCCCTTCCTTCCTCTCTTCCTGGAGGCAGTAAATAGCCTGATAGAGGCTATACCCATACCCAGAAAAATTATAAAGAACAAGCTTGGGGCAGCTTGGTGACTCGATGGATAGAGAGCCAGGCCTGGAATTGGGAGGACCTCAGTTCAAGTTTGACCTCAGATGCTTCCTACTTCTGTGACCTTGGGCAAGTCACTTAACCTCTAGCCCTTGCCACTCTTCTGTCTTGTAATTGATATTCGGTATTGATTATGAGACAAAAGGTAAGGGCTTAAAAAAAGAAAGAAAGAATAAATTTGACCCCAAAGAAGAGCACTAAAAAGGGACTTCCCTCCATGACTTTACAGAAATTGGTGGGAGGAAAGGTTTCACAGAGACAGAATGTTGCAAATATAATGGATGTCAGGCATTTGTCGTTGTTGTTTTGTTTTTACAAGACACTGATCTGTCCTGCTGAATTTTCTTCCTTTCTTCATTATAGGGATACCCCTCTGGGAGGGGGAAGGAAAAGGAGGCATACAAGGCAAAATATAGCTGACAGAAAAGCAAAAATATCTACTTAAAAAAGGGGGCGGGGAGGGAAGAACAGGCAGCTAGGTGATTCAGTGGATTGAGAACCAGGCCTGGAGACAATAGGTCCTGGGTTCAAATATGACCTCAGACCCTTCCTAGCTGTGTGGCCCTGGGCAAGTCACTTAATCCCCATTGCCTAGTCCTTACCATTTTTCTGCCTTGGAACCTATACACAGTATTGATTCTAAGATGGAAGGTAAAGGTTTAAGAGGAGGAAAAAAGAAAAGAATCCTATTGGATGGGCAGGCACACAAGAGGACATTCTCCACGTTGATGAGATCCCAGACTCATTGTGTTATTGGAGCGATAAGGCTTTTCCCTAGTTACAGTTATCAGATAGATGGGCAAGGTCATGCTTGGGTGGGAGTCACAGGACATCTCCTTTCCTCCCAAATTCCCACAGACCCTCCGGGCAGCTGGCAAAACCTACATGATATTCTTTGTAGTCATCATCTTCCTGGGCTCCTTCTACCTCATCAACCTCATCCTGGCCGTGGTGGCAATGGCTTATGCAGAGCAAAATGATGCCACCCTGGCGGAGGAACAGGAGAAGGAGGAAGAGTTCCAACAGATGCTAGAGAAACTCAAGAAGCACCAAGAAGAACAGGTCAGCGTTGGGGTTGGGAGACAAACCTGGAACTGGGTCCTGACCTCCCTGGGCTGGCATTTCTTCTTAGGTAGGATGGTGAACAAGGAGGTCCCAGGACAAAAGAATTTGGGAAGGGGGGGGGAAGAAAGTGGGAAGAGGGGGAGAGATAGACAGAGAGAAAGAGAGAGGAGAGAGGGAAAGAGGAAGGCAGGGAAGGAGGGAGAGAGGGAGGAAGAAAGGGAGGGAGGGAGGGACAGAGACAGAGACACAAAGAGGTACAGAAAAGAAGAGACACAGACACAGACAGAGAAAATGAGTAGAGGGTCTGGGCCTAAGATATTACAGGGAAAGTGGGGTGATGTTGATGAGGGGGAGGAAGATTCCTGGACTCCAAGTCAGGAGAAGTTGGGTTTTAGATTTGGCTTTTCTACTAATTAATTGATTTATGACCCTGGGCAAGTCCTTTCCCCTCCTCTGAGTCTCCTTTTATCTGTAAAGTAAGGTTGTTAAGGGGATAGCTAGGTGTTTCAGTGGTTAGAAAGCCAGGTCTAGAGACAGGAGGTCCTGAGTTCAATTCTGACCTCAGAGACTTCCTAATTGTGTGACCCTGGGCAAGTCACTTAATCCCCATTGCCTAGCCCTTACCACTCTTCTGCCTTGGAACCAATACACAATATTGATTCAAAGACGGAAGGTAAAGGAAAAGCAAAGAAAAAATTTAAGAACCTCTAGGCTAAGTGATCTGAGTTCTCTAACAGCTCTAACATCCTTTCCATCCATGTATACATCTCTAGGCCAGCCTAGGCCAAAAAGGTCTATAAGTGCATCTCATTAGAGCCTGTGATTGTGCCTGGTATTATTAGTCTTATTATTAGGAAAATCGAGATTTTGGTGCTCAGTGGAATGATACCTCTCCCTCTGCATTCTTAACCCATAAAGAACAGAAACAAAACAGAAATAAAAGTAAGACAAGATCTACTCAGATTCCTAGGATTGAGCCAATTCCATTCTCCCTCTATTCATCCAAAATCATCAAATTGTAGAGTTGACGATCCTTCGTGGATTGGAACAACCCAAGCTTAGTGACCCCATCTTTCATCATCTTTCTGCTCATTCTTAAGCCAAGAGGAGAAGGAAGTTCCAAGTAATAGAACATGGTTTATTGTTCAGGGGAAGACTTCCCCAATTCATCTTTGGCGATCTGCAGGTTCAAGCAGCCCTGGAGAGTGGTGAGGGAGATGGGGACCTGATCCAGGGGAAGGATTGCAATGGCGGACTGGATAGAGAAGAGGTACAATCTGTCCTGTGGTGTAACCTGTCCCTTCAGACTGGGGTCAGGTGGGGAAATGTCTAGCTTTGGAGGGGAGATAAAAAGCCACAGGGGAGGGAGGACGCCTGCCCAACAGGGCGACCCAGAGGACTACCTCCACATCTCACGGTGTGTGTGAGGGTTCGGGGTGAAGGGCAACATTGTTATTCAAATGTGTCAGAGCTATTCATTCATGCCCTGCTCATCAACCGGAAACTTCTACGCCCAAGAATTCCAGGGCAAGGGGCAAAGGTGTATAATTATTCTGTTGGTGCCCAGGCATCCATTTAGTTCAAAGTTGATCTGAGGAATTCCTCCTCCTAACGCAATACCCCTGTCACCTAGTCTGATCCCCAGGTCCGGTGTTCAGCCTCTTAAAATCCTTGGTTGGGTTCTGCCTGGAAGCAGGTGGCTATTCTAGTAGAGGAAGGGATCCCCTACAACTCTTACTCTGTCTCTGGCCCATCTAATTCAATGTTTCTCCTTCTGCAGTCCCGAAGGAGACCGTCCCAGAACCCCCAAAGACAGAGCTGCAGCATGGAAAGTGCCATCTCAGAAGCCATGGAAGGTGAAGGGCCCATATTTTGGGAGACGCTTGATAACCCCCCAGTTCTCTTCCTCATCCTCCCAGGGCCCACTGCCACATGACTGACTTGAGTAGTTTTGGCTTCTGGGCAGGTCAGTAAGGAAGGGCCAAGCTGAGCTGGACTTTAGGACGACCGTAACCTAATATTGGAGCTGAAGAAATGGCTGTGATAAATATAGTCACAGCTTAGTTGGACCCAACACTGGCCACAGGGCCCAGCAGCTCTGGGGGCCACTGGCTTCCGGGCAGGAATGGGGGGGGGGTTGACAAGGGGATGGGGAAGGACAGTCTAATAATACTAACCAGGAAGGACTAAATTTCCGGAAACCGGAAACTTCTATGCCCAAGAATTCCAGGGCAAGGGGCAAAGGTAGAGCCCTCCAAGAACCATCCTTCTCCATCCACAATCCAAAACAGGAAGTTAGATAGAAAAGTCACTGCCTTCCCCAGCCTGGAAACTAGATGATGAAGAGAAGAGAAGATGGGAAGATGGATGGATAGACTAGTACATGGAACTAACCCCTTCTGTCTAGGCTAGATTGTGCTGAGGGAGGTATAGGAAACAAATCAAAGTTATTCTCTATGATCTCTCTGTGGCTAATTCTGCCTTCCTCTTCCCCCCTATTTTTTTCTGGGAAAAACATAATCTGATTCAGTGTAACTATCCTTTGGAGAGCAAGGATTCCAGACCTTTTTGGGGTAGTCTAGTGAAGTCTATAGACCCTTTCTTAGAGTAATGATTTTTTTTTTAACCCTTACCTTCCAACTTAGAATCAATACTATGTATTGGTACTAAGGCAAAAAAGTAGTAAGGGCTAGGCAGATGGCATTAAGTGACTTGCCCAGGTTCACACAGCTAAGAAATATGTGAGGCTAGATTTATACCCAGGAACTCCTATCTCCAGGCCTGGATCTCAATCTACTTTGCCACCTAGCGGTCCCCAAAATTAAAGTTTTTAAATGCATAAGACAAAATAAATGGGATTATCAAGGAAACTAATTATTTGAAATTTAGGGAGAAAAAAATCTATGGGCCCTAGGCTAAGAACCCAGTGAGTAGATAGATTTTATTCCTGCAAACAATCAGACTTACAACTAGTATTTAAACATAGAATATTTATTCAAGACAGCAATGAGTAGAGAAGAGCCTGATATCCCAATTTAATCTAATTCAATTTAACAAACACCTTAATAAAGCATCTGCTATATCAGATATTCAATTAGGCAGACAAAAAACAACAATAACAACAAAACCACTTTCCTTCAGGGAGTACACATTATCCCATCTCCAGGAGAGTGCTGGGTTGGAGGAATTTTTTAGTCCTATCGATCTGCTCCAGAATGATGAGGTTCTAGTCCCTCAAAACTTACCATTCTATATCTGGAGCAGAGAGGTCCTGGGTTCAAATCCAACATCAGATACTTCCCAGCTATATGATCCAGGGCAAATCACTTAACCTTAATTGCCTAGCTCTTATTGCTCTTTTTTCTTAGAACTGATCATTAGTATCAATTCTAAGACAGAAAATGAGGATTTTTTTTAACGATTTCTGATTTTTAGGGTGCAGCTAGCTAGCTCAGTGGTTTGAAAGTAAGACCTAGAGACAAGAGGTCTTGGATTCAAATTTGACCTCAGATACTTCCTAATTGTGTAATTCTGGGCAAGTCATTTAAGTCTCATTGCCTAGCCCTTACCACTCTTCTGCCTGAGAACCAATAATACATAGTTTTGAATCTAAGACTGAAGGTGAGTTTTAAAAAAAACTTCATCATCCAAAGATTTTTATAATAATCACACATACTTCTTCAATATTTCCTTATTGAAACTACAATCTCATTGATGTGGACATTCCTTTCAATGATACAGATCTCAACTCATCCATATCTTGTAGTTTGATGTGATTCTTGGCCCTGTTTCCCCATTGATTCTCTATAGATTTGGTATGCAAATTTACTGGAGGACCTCCCATAGGTCATCAAGGTTAGCAATGAGTATAGTTATTGGGCCATCTCTTCTCCTTTACTCTCCATACCTGACTGACCCAACTCTTTTCCCATACATAGTACATAGTTTTGAAAAACTGTTCAGGTTCTGAAAGGAGGAAGAAGAAAGGAAGGAAGGAAAGAAGAAAGGAAGGAAGGAAGGAAGGAAAGAAGGAAGGAAGGAAGGAAGGAAGGAAGGGAGAAAGGAAAGGAGGAAAGAAAGAAAAGAAAGAAGGAAGGAAGGAAAGGAAGAAAGGAAGGAAAGAGGAAGGGAGGAAAGAAGGAAGGAAAGAAAGAAANAATAAACAGAAAGAAAAAAAAACTTAGATATCTTATTAATACAGTACTATCTAAGTACCTAGAGATAGCCTTGCCCATATTTATACTTTGCCTCTTCAATCATCAATAATTTCATGGGATTTGCATACTCCCCCCCACTGCAATAATTCAACTAGCAATCACAAGATTGCTATGAATGAACCCATAAACTAGGCACTGGGTAAAAGGTACACATTCCTTGCATTCAAGAAGTTTACATTTTAAGGAGGAAAGAAAGAAAAAATAAAGAAGGAAGGAAGGGAAGGAGGGAGGGAAAGAGGGAGGGAAGGAAACAAGGAAAGAAAGAAAAAAGAAAGAAAGAAGGAAGGAAAGAAAGGAAGGAGGGAAGGGAGAGAGGAAGAAAGGAAAGAGGAAGGGAGGAAGGAAGAGAGGGAGGGAGAGAGGGAGGAAGGGAGGGAGGAAGGAAAGGAAGAAAGAAAGAAAAAAGAAAGAAAAAAGGAAAGAAGAAGGAAGGGAGGGAAGAAGCAAATGAGGAAAGAAAGAAGGAAGGAAAGAAAGGAAGGAGGGAAGGAAGGAAGGAAGGGAGGTAGGGAGGTAGGGAGGTTCAGAGCTATGCTTTAGGAACATTAATCTAGAAATGGTGTGTAGGATAGACTAGAAGGAGAAAGATGACAGCGAAACCTATTAGGATGTTATTGCTATAAAATGGGTGTGACTAGTTAGCAAAAGGAATATTAATGTGCAGATGGACTCAAATGGAACGTTGGTGAGCACAATGGCAAAAAAAAAAAAAAAAAAAAAAAAAAAAAGGAAGTCAGGAGGACAAGCCTGTTTCAGGAAGAAGATCTTTTAGGAAAGTTGAGTCTGAGCCAGTGACCAGGGAATATCAGGGTGCTCATTGGAAATATGAGTTAAGATGTCATGTCCACCCCAGAGCTGGGACAAGGCATTTGTATTTCCTAGATAATGTATTAAGGAACCTTCCCCTACCCTTATCCACTCTCTATTTGAAGTTTTGAGTTGTCATAATAGCACAAAATAAATACCTGTGTCCCATTGAGAGTGAGATTCTCTGACATTAAAGCTATGTAGGCATTTATAAAAAGCTATAGTATGTATCCCTCATTACACACTGCCTCTAGGTCAGGAGGACAAGAAAGGCACATGGGAAATATTTCAGTAAAGAATGGTATTATCCTATTGGTATTATTATTCCTGTGTGCATTAATAATTGCAAATTATTTCTTTTCATATTGAATAGGGGGCATGGTTAATTGGGACCAAAAATAAAGTGGCAACCCCTGTCCTAGGTACTGCTAATCTTACCTTCTCCTAGTCCATCTCCCTTCCCTAACTCCCAGGTCTAAATGACTCCCTTCTAATTGAAGAATCTCTTGGAGTCAAATTTGACCCCCTTTTGACATGTGGTTCTAAATTCGTCCTCCTTTTCCCTGGGTGGAGGGCATGAGGGAGGAGAATGCTTCCTTTCCTGCTGTCACCTCCACTCACAAGGAGTATGTCAGTCTCTCCAGATATCCTCTGGAAGAACCCAACTCTGCCTGCTCTTGGTTCTTCCTCGTGGGCAGTTTCACCTGGTCCCCAACTGATACCAAAATGGGAAGGAGGGATGATTCCCCTGAAACACCTTGAGTCTTCCTCTTCTCCTCCCCCTTTCCCCAGAGTTGGAGGAGGCGCATCAGAAGTGTCCGCCATGGTGGTACAAGTGTGCCCATATGCTGTTGGTGTGGAACTGCTGTGCTCCATGGGTGAAGCTAAAGAAGATTTTATACCTGATAGTCATGGACCCCTTTGTGGACCTGGGCATCACCATCTGCATCGTGCTCAACACAGTCTTCATGGCCATGGAGCATTACCCCATGACTCCCCAGTTTGAACATGTCCTCACTGTGGGCAACCTGGTACAGAAAGGGATGGAGAAAGGGAGCAGAGGGAATGGGTGGATGTAGTAAATTTCTGAGAGTATGTAAGGAAATATGAGATGAGGTCTGTGGGTGAGTTGAAGGATGAAAGAATAAGTGAATGAATGAATGAATGAATGGTGACACATTTGGGAAGTCCTCACTATGAGCAAAGCACTGTGTTAAATGTTTAGCATTTAAATGCATAGAAGAGAAAGATACCCCTTCCTCTCCCTTTGCTCCCTCTTCCTTCCTCTCCTTCTCTACCTTTCCTTCCTTTCCTTCCCTCATTCTTTTCTCCTCCTACTTGTCCCTCTCCTCACTTCCCCCTAACTCCTTCCCTTCCAGGACAGAACACTGGCTGGACCTGGAGTCAGAAAGACTCATCTTTATGAGTTCAAATCTGGCCTCAGACACTTATTAGCTGTGGGACCCTGGGCAAGTCACTTAACCCTATTTCCTCAGTTTCCTCATCTGTAAAATGAGCTGGAGAAGGAAATGGCAAACCACTCCGATATCTCTGCCAAGAAAACCCCAAATGGGGTCACAAAGAATCAGATATGACCGAAAAAGGTGAACGATATCAGAGATACAAATCATGGCTCTGCTACTTCACAGTCCCATGAATCTTGGACAAGTCACTTCTTTTGGGACTTCAGTTTCTTCATCTCTAAAACGAAGGGTTAGATTAACAAGATGATTTCTAAGGTCCTCTTCAAATCTAAATCTCTGGCCCTCTGAGCTACATCTGAAGGTATCTAGGGGACGTCTGTGATTGTGTGGCTGGTGAGAAAGGAAGTGTTTGGGATATGTGGATACTTGGAGGAATGTCCTGAGGAGTTATCTGGGAATCTATATAGGTATGTGTATGGAAATATCTGGGGAACCCAAGTCTTTGAGAGTATGATGGGTCTTTGGTACCAGCCTGCCTTGGAGAAGGGGATCCATGTCCCAGGATCCTGGTCCCTTCCTGGAACAGGGAAGACAGAGGATAAATGATACAGCGTGACTATGGAACTTGCAGATTCCACAACTGAGGGATATGAGTATCTAGGAATTATTGGGGCTCCAAAAGCTCCTCTTTTTTCACTTCTAGTCCTAAGGCTCCCAGGTTTGCCAGCCTGCTAGTCTGCCCCAATTTCCCATCCCAACCCTCTCTCTCTATTGTTGACATGCACTGATCTCTGTGCTTATCCCCTCACCATTAGAAGCATTAGCACCTCGTTCCTGGCCCTTGCTGGGAGCCAGGCCCAGACAAAGGGAAGCTGAGCCTACCCTGGTCCCTGCTTTAGCTCAGACAACAATGAATTTGGGGAGGGATGGGTCTGGAGAAACCTCGGATGTAGGGAGGCAAGAGAAACCAAGAAAGAATGGGACTTGGGCCTAGGCCTAGAGGAAAGTCCTAGAGATAGAGCCTCAAGGGTGAGAGCTGGGATATAGATGGAGTGACAAGCAGAGGGACAGGGATATCAGAGGGGCCCCCAGGAATTTCCATCCAGAGACACAGGATCAGGTCTGGAAACGTGTTTTCCCTTTGATCAGCCACACAGCTGCTCTAGGGTGTGTTCCACTGGCTCGTCCCTGGACCTTTGCTGTTTTCTGTGGTCTGGGCACCTGCTGTGGCCAGAGAAGCTCCCTAGAGAGGGCTTCAGCATGTGCCTGAGGCAGGTGGGGAAAGAGGCCCTTCTGAGGGCCTGTCTATGGCCAAACATGAGGGCTTGAACCCTCTAAGGTGATCTCCCCCTACAGCTTTGAGGCTAAGCAGCTCAAATCCCAGGATGAAATCAGGAGCAGGGACTTAGCTAACACCCAGAGGAGCAAGGCCTTTGGAAAAGGGTGGGTGCTAGTGCCCTCACATATCTTCCACTCTGCCCTACAGAGCACCCCCTCTCCTGTTCTGTCTCCTAAACTCCGTCTCTGGCACACAAAGGCAGTAGCGCCAGAATTTTTTTTTGTAATACTATTTTATTTTTTCCTAATTACATGTGCAAACATTTTCAACATTCTTTTAAAAAAATTTTGAGTTCCTAATTCTTTTCTTCCCTCTTCTCTCCCCCCATGAGACAACAAGCAATTTGATATAGGTTATACATTAAAAAAAAGTAAATCAAAAAAGATGTAGGTCATACATGAGTAGCATCTGAATTTTAAGCAAGAAAAGAGTAGTTTGGGCCCATACCAAGTTTCTTTGTGTACTTCACACGGAATGAGTCCTTTTTTAAAAAACCTTATCTTCCACCTTAGAATCAATATTGGGTATTGGTTCCAATGCAGAAGAGAGGTAAGAGCTAGGCAATAGAGGGTAAATGACAGCGAGGAAGTATCTGAGGTCAAATTTGAACTCAGGACCTCCCATCTCTAGGCCTGGCTCTTAGTCCACAGAGTCCCCTAGCTGCCCACACACAACCAGTTCCTAAACAGTACTGATTAAATTTAACATAGACAGGTGCAGAGCAAGGAAGCAGAGATCTCTGGGGCTGTGCCCAGCTCTACTCTCTCCCTTGCCATTATTTCCTTCTATGCCCAGGGAATAGATTACTGCTGAAACTCATCGCCCTGGGACCCCTTCTCCGTTGCCCTGGGACTCTCTAGAATCTATAAGGAGAGGAGAAAGAGAAGGGAAAGGAATTAACATTTCTTTCTTTCTTTTTTTTTTTAAACCATTACCTTCCATCTTGGAATCAATACTGTGTATTAGTTCCAAGGCAGAAGAATGGTAAGGGCTAGGCAATGGGGATTAAGTGACTTGTCTAGGGTCACACAGCTAGGAAGTGTCTGAGGTCACATTTGAACCCAGGACCATTTGTTCTCTAGGCCGGGCTCTCAATCTACTGAGCCACCCCGCTGTCCCAGAATTAATATTTTGATAGCACTTACTCTGTGCTAAGTGCTATACAAATATTATTTTATATGATCCTTACAACCATCCTGGGAGGTAGGTGCTATTACTATTTCCATTTTACAGTAAGGGAAACTGAGGCAGACAAATGAGAAGTGACTTGCTCAGGTCACACAACCTATAAGGGTCTGAGGCAGGATTTGAACTTATCTTTCTGATTCCAAGCCTAGTCTTCTCTCCATAACATCCCCAGTTATTGATGCTCATAGCCCCAGGGCCCCTTCCTGGATGTCTTATGGTTGTTTTAGAGGATTTATGGAGAGAATTCCAGGGGGACTTGGAAAGGGGATTCCTGGCACCTAGTTTCATCCTCAGGGTCCAGCAGTGACTGCGACTGTGATTGCTCTCCCCAGGTTTTCACAGGTATCTTCACCGCTGAGATGGTGCTGAAGCTGATCGCACTGGATCCCTACGAATACTTCCAGCAGGGATGGAACATCTTTGACAGCTTTATCGTGACGCTGAGCCTGGTGGAGCTGGGGCTGGCCAATGTCCAAGGGCTTTCTGTACTTCGGTCCTTCCGATTGGTGCGTGCCCATCCTGGGGACCCCTAGGGGCCCTGTCACCCCCATGACTCTGGGAGCTGCGTCCTCTCCTTCCCTGAACTGGGAGCTCCCCGATGCCAAATACTGTGTCTTCTACATTGGGCTGAGAGCTCCCTGAGACTGGGGATTCCTAATGCTGGGCAGCATGGCTCCTTTTTTGGCCCTGGAGTTCCCTGAGGGCAGGAACTGTGTTTCATCCAGTAGATCTTCCTTCCTTCCTTCCTTTCTTCCTTTCTTCCTTTCTTCCTTCCTTCCTTCCTTCCTTCCTTCCTTCCTTCCTTCCTTCCTTCCTTCCTTCCTTCCTTCCTTCCTTTCTTTCTTTCTTTCTTTCTTTCTTTCTTTCTTTCTTTCTTTCTTTCTCCTCCTCCTCCTCCTCCTCTCTCTCTTTCTTTCTTTTTCTTCTTACCTTCCATTTTAGAATCAATACTGTGTATTGGTTCCAAGGCAGAAGAGCAAGTGACTTGCCCAGGGTCACCCAGCTAGGAAGTATCTGAGGTCAGATTTGAACCCAGGATCTCCTCTCTCCAAATCTAGCTCTCTACCCACTGAGCCACCTAGCTGTCCTGCCTCCAACTAATTTTACAGATGAAGAGACTAAGGCAAACAGAGTTAAGTGACTTGCCCAGGGTCACATAGGACATGTCTAAGGCCACATTTGAACTCAGGTCTTCCTGACTCCAGGCCAATATTCCATCCACTGAGCCAACTAGCTACTCTATTACTACTACTATTACTACCATCACTACCACCCACCACATCACTACCACCACCACCACCACCACTACTACCACCACCATCACCACCACCACCACCACCACTACCACTACTATTACTACTACCTACTTACCTACCTACTTACCTAGCTAACCTTTATGTAGTGCCTTAAGGTTTGCAGAGAATTTCACAAATATCATGTCATTTAATCCTTACAACAACTCTGGGAGGTAGGTGCTATTATTCTCTCTCATTTGAAGGATCAAATGAAATAATATTTGTAAAGCACTTAGCACAGTGCCTGGCACCTAGTACATGCTTAATACATTCTTGTATTTACTATATGTATTATATATTTATATTATACATAACTATATATTATATAATTGTATTATACCTTCCTTCCCATTTTACTGATGAAGAAACTGAGGTGAGCACAAATTAAGTGACTTGTCCAGGATCACACAGCTAGGAAGTCTCTGAATCTGGATTTGAATTCAAGTCTTCTTGACTCCAGATCCAGCACCCTTATCCAATGGACCACTAAACTGCCATTAATGGTACACAGCTTTGTGCTAAGCCCAAAGGACAATATAATGATGAATAGAATACATTGCCTGCCTCTATGGAACTTAAAATCTAGCAAGGGACATGTGATATAAAAATTTAATTCTGTATAACAGGTATGTAATAACTGTAGTGAGGGGACAGCTGGATGGCTTGGTGAATTGAGAGCCAGGCCTGGAGATGGGAGTTCTGGGTTCAAATCTGGCCTCAGACACTTCTTAGCTGTGTAACCCTGGGCAAGTTACAACCCCAATTGCCTAGTACCTTGAAATCAATACTCTGTATTGATTCTAAGGAAAGTAAGGGTTTAAAAATAAATAGCTATAGTGAAAAATAAAATATAATAAGACTACAAAGAAGCACAAAGTTTTATTGGAGGATGGATTATTTTTGATTGGAAGGGAGAGTCAGGGAAGGCTGTCTGGAAGAGGTGTCATTTGAGATAGGTCTTGAGGGATGGGGAAGATTTCAGAAGTTAGAAACAGAGAATTCTTGGGATAGGAATTGATATAAATAAAGACATTTGAGATGGGTGTTGCTCTGCTCCATTTCTATGTGTACAGAGAGTCCCAAGTCCAGTGTGGATAGCATATAGTCTACATTGAGGAAAGAAATGTGAAATAAGATTGAAAATGTGGCTAGACAAAGGTCTTTGATGCTAGCCTGAGGAGTCTGAGGAAAGAGGGAGCCATGGGAAGCTTTAGAGCAAGGGGCTGATGTGATCAGAAGTGTCACTATGGAAGATGGGAGAGGAAAGAGCATGGAAGTTGGAAGACAATGGAAGACAGTAATGGGAGTGAGAAGATGGTTAGGAAGATATCTCCTAGGGTAGTGGCAATGGGAATAAAAAGGAGAGACACTTAAGTGATGTTTAGAGACAGAATCAACAATTTGGTCATCGTTCAGACATAAATTGTGATCTCCCTCCAAGGCCAAGGACTGTCTTTTGCCTTTCTATCCCTAGCACTTAGCATGGTGCCTGGTACATAGTGGGTGTTTGATAAATGTTCATCAACTGACTGACAGGGGACTTAAAAGAAAGGAGAGTTAAGGATAACAATGAGATTTAAACCTAGGTGAGTAAGGTGGTGCTATTGACAGAAACAAGAGAATAAGAGTCAGTCTGAAGTGGAGATATGATCATTTCTGTTGTTGAGCTTGAGGATTCATACATTCTTGCTTTGTAAAATTTTTATAAGTCAATCTGGACTGCAGTTTCCTTATCCATAAGATGAGGGGACTGGATTAAATTAACTTTAAGATCTCACATAGCTCTAAATTCTATGATAACTAGTTAATAGCAAGATCTGAACTAAAATCCACGCTTTTTGACCCCACCTTCACCCCATCTAGATACTCTTTCCCACTCCCATCAAGATAGGAACTCCTAGAGGATGGGCACATGTGGTTAAAGGTGTATGCTCCATCAGACTAGGATTTCATTCAATATGGAAGCCATATTTCTCCCCTACAACTCAAGACATGGGACTATATTAAGAAGGGAGTTCCATCTATTATGTTTTCACTCTGAATGAAATTCTCCCTCCCCAGATGAGAGTCTTCAAACTGGCCAAGTCCTGGCCCACACTGAATATGCTCATCAAGATCATCGGTAATTCTGTCGGGGCCTTGGGCAATCTAACGCTGGTGTTGGCCATCATTGTCTTCATCTTTGCCGTGGTAGGCATGCAGCTCTTTGGGAAGAACTATAAGGAGTGTGTGTGTAAGATTGATGCCAACTGCAGCTTGCCCCGCTGGCACATGCATGACTTCTTCCACTCCTTCCTCATCGTCTTCCGAATCCTGTGTGGCGAGTGGATTGAGACTATGTGGGACTGTATGGAAGTGGCTGGTCAACCCATGTGCCTCACGGTCTTTCTCATGGTCATGGTCATCGGGAACCTTGTGGTAAGTAAGATGAGCTCCTACATTCCTATAGAATCTAAAGGTTGAAAAGACTCTAGAGATCTTTCCTCTAGTTCTGCTTTGCTCATTTTATACAAGGGGATAGATAAGAACTGAGGAGAACATGACTCGTTAAGTGGTTGAGCCAGAACCTGAACCCAGGTCTCCTGACTCTCAGTCCAGTTTTGCTAGGTTGTGTTGCCTTCTATCAAACACCTCCTCATCCTCCCAGTATCCCTCACCTCCTTATCCCGATGAGAACCTAGAAATGGGACCAAATGAATCTCTCTCTTCCCTCCCCCAATACCAAGCCCCATCTGTTCCCTATGAGTCAGGGTTTGGCATGTGGGGTTGTTTGGGAAAGGGGGCAGGGGATGGTTGGGAGAGGGAAGAAATAGAGCGAGGGTTGAGGCACATTGTCCAGCTAAATAATATTTAACCGGTGACATGTGGAAGGGAGCCCTTTCCCTCCCAACCCCAGAGGCATTCCTTGGCCAGATGGGCACAGCAACCACCCGCACCACCCTCCTGAGAGTTCCCTGTAGTACAGCAGATAGCCTCACTTGGGTACTAGCCCCGTGGGGAAGAGTGAGGCACCCACCTCCTGCTGTTTGCTGTGCCTTGCCACGTGCTGTGTGCCCAGCTGGCTTTCTGTGGTGGTGGTGGTGGAGGGGCTCATTCCACATGTGTGAAATTCTTGGGTTGCTGGGTCAGCATCTCTCAAATGCTTTACATATGCCGATCTCTGGGTGGGGAGAGGGAGAAGGAGGTACCACTGAGGGGAAAGGAAAGTAGAGAGCAAGCCCCTAAAGGCGATAGGAAAGAGGGACCTTTAGGCTGGTTCTAGGAGGCAGGCACTAACTTTAAAGAAATGTAGAGGATGAAGTTTAACTAGTGTGTGTAGTATGGAGGGGGAAGGCAGAGGAAGCAAGAAAGAGGGTCCTCATAATAACAACAAAAACAATAATAATAGCTAACACTTATGTAGCACTTGTTTTTATAGATTATCTCATTTGAGCTTCACAGTAACCCCATAAAGTAGGGACAATTATTATCCCCATTTTACAGATGAGCAAACTAAGGCTGAGGCAGGTTGAAGTGAATTCCTCAGAATCACATAGCTAGCAAGTGTTGGAGGCAGGATTTGAACTCAGGTCTTCCTGGCTCTCAGTCCAGCATTATCCTAAGCCCCACCTCTAACTCTAACCTTCTCTGATTGTCCTACCAGGGGCAAATAAGTGGCAATGGCTGGAGTGCCAGATTTGGAGTCAGGAAGACCTGAGTTCAAATTTGACTTCAGATACTCACTAGTTATGTGACCAGGGGCAAGTCAATTAACCTCTATAAGTTTCCTCATCGGTAAAATAGAGATAATAATAGCACTTACCTTCCAGGGTTGTAAGGATCAAATGAGATAATAACTGTAAAGTAGCTTACATAGTGTCTGACCCAGAGTAATCTCTGTATGAATGTTAGCTATTATCATTATTAATATTATTGTTGTTGTTGGGGAGAGACTCTGGAAGCAGGTGCAAGCTTTGACTTGGGAACTCTGCCCTCTACTTCCTTTTACTATGCCTTCATTCCCCCTCCAGAAAGAGGAGTGAATGTTGGGTGTTCTTTTGGGGGGGGGGTATTTTCTGGATCTCTAATTTCATGGCTTCAGAAAACTCACAGTAAGAAAATTGCTTCTGCCAACACAAATCAGCAACTGTTTTGCACTATATAACATGACTGAGCTGCCTGGGGACTCTGGGTAAATGACTTACCCAGAGTCACACATCCAATGTGGATTGTGGAAGCAGGACTTGAAGGCAGGTTTTCCCAGATTTCAAGACTGAGTCTTCCTCTGCTATACCTGCAGGGAAAGGAAAAATATATGAGTGAGTACATGATCACATAATCAAGAGAGGGAAAGGAGCTCAAAAGCTATCTAGCTCTACCCTCTCATTTTATGGAGGAGAAAACTAGAGCCCAGGGAGGTTGTGATTTGCCCAGGATCATCTAGGTTCAGGTGGTCAACCATGGCACGCATGCCAGAGGGGGAGCACTCCAAGCCCTCTCTGAGGCATCACTCCAGTACAGAATTTGCCAGAGTTAGTTACTAAAAAGTCAGAGGGACATGGATCTGAGCTGCCCTCCTCTCCACGCATACCTGATGACATTTCTCAGTCTAAATGTTTGCCCCTCTAAAATGTTCACTATCCCCAGTTGAATTGCTTGTTGGCTAAGGGAGGGGGAAGGGTGGAGGGAAGGGAAAGAATATGAATCATGTAACCATGGAAAAATCTTCTAAATTAATTAAATAAATAAATGGAAAAATTTTGGTCACCAAAAAAAAAAATGCTTTTCAGCTCTAAAAATAAGTTCACCATCACTGACCTAGGCAGTAAGCTTCCAAACTAAGATTCGAGCCTAATTCCTCTGATTCCATAGTCTGTACCATGCTGGGAAGTGGGTATATTTGTGCTCTTATTTTTTTTTTAAACCCTTGTGCTTCTGTGTATTGTCTCATAGGTGGAAGATTGGTAAGGGTGGGCAATGGGGGTCAAGTGACTTGCCCAGGGTCACACAGCTGGGAAGTGACTGAGGCCGGGTTTGAACCTAGGACCTCCTGTCTCTAGGCCTGACTCTCACTCCACTGAGCTACCCAGCTGCCCCTATTTGTGCTCTTATTGTCAGAGCACATGTCTGAGTGCATGTAGGGCTTCCTAGAATCATAGAAAGTAAAGCTGAAAGAGAAAGAAGATGGAGGTGGTCTGATCTCAGCAGAGACCAATTGAAAGAATGGGGCGATGCTTAATGTAGAAAAGAGAAGACTCAAGGGAAGTGAGAGAGCCATCTTCAAATATCTGAAGGGCTCTTATATGGCATGGACAGCTAAATGACACAGTTGATAGAACTCAGGTCCTGGAGACAGGAAGACTCATTTTCCTGAATTTAAATGTGACCTCAGACACTTCCTATAGCTGTGTGATCCTGGGCAAGTCATTTAACCCTGTTTGCCTTAGTTTCCTCATCTAGAAAATGAACTAGAGAAGGAAATGGCAAACCACTCTAGTATCTTTGCTAAGAAAACCCCAAGTGGGTTGTGAAAAGTTGGAAAAGACTGAACAAAAACATTATCAATCAGGGTCAGGCAATAAAGAAGCTATATAATGGGTACATTATGTTTGCCTAGTGTTTGTCAACCACTGGCACACTATGTGTTCTAGATCTCTTTACGTTTGTGTGTTGGTGTGTATCATAATAATAATAGCTAACACATATAGCACCTACTATGTGCCAGGCAATGTGCTAAGTGGTTTACGGATATTATCTCATTTGATCCTTAAAACAATGTTGGGCAGTAGATAGTATCATTATCCCCATATTACCAGTATTGTGTACATTTTTGTGTGTCAGTGGTTGTGTCTCGTATTTATCCATCTATGTGAATTGCTTGGGGAGTGAGGTTGAAAGAGGGTTATAATGAATACAATGCAAATCATAACCCATTCAATAAGCATTTAAGTGCCCTACTAGGTACAAGTCACTGTACTAGAGACAAAGTAAAATGAAAAACAGTTCATAGGGGCAGTAAGGGAGCTCAGTGGATAGAGAGTCAGGTCTGGAGTCAAGAGGGCCTAAGTTCAAATGTGGCCTCAGACCTGAAAGGGAAGGAAAGGAAAGAAAAAAAGAAGGAAAGGAAGGAAAGGAAAGAAAAAGGAAGAGAAAGGAAGGGAAGGGAAGGGAAAGGAAGGGAAGCGGGAGGAGGAAGAAGGAGGGAAGAAGGAAGGAAGGAAGGAAGGAAGGAAGGAAGGAAGGAAGGAAGGAAGGAAGGAAGGAAGGAAGGAAGGAAGG
>NC_058133.1:206464947-206465403 GCF_016433145.1 Gracilinanus agilis | reverse complement strand
GAGAGAGAGAGAGAGAGAGAGAGAGAGAGAGAGAGAGAGAGAGAGAGAGAGAGAGAGAGAGAGAGAGAGGTTTCTTCCTCATTAGAGGTCTTCAGGCAGAAGCTGAATGACCACTTGTCAGTATTATATACTGGGAATTTTTATTCAAGGGTGGGTTTGATTAAAAGCTCTGAAGGGTCCCTTCCAAGTAAAAAAGTCTATACTTCTGTAACTCCTAGGGAGCCAGACTATTAAGCTAAAAATCCAGGGTTTTGGGACCTCTTCCTGAGAAAAGAAAAAAGCAGGTTGTCTTCAAGGCCTACATGTTCTTTATTCCAAGGAACAAATAGAACAGCTAAATAACCATTCTTCTTACTTAGTGGATATATTCACCTTCTCATAGAGAAGAAATTCCTCATCTCTCTCTCTCTCTCTCTCTCTCTCTCTCTCTCTCTCTCTCTCTCTCTCTCTCTCTCT
>NC_058133.1:206453820-206463820 GCF_016433145.1 Gracilinanus agilis | reverse complement strand
GACATACTCTTTGCCCTAACCAAAGAGGTACTCGGGGACTCGGGTGAGATGGATGCCCTCAAGCAGACCATGGAGGAGAAGTTCATGGCGGCCAACCCATCCAAGGTCTCCTACGAACCCATTACCACTACACTGAAGAGGAAGCACGAGGAGGTATGTGCTATAAAAATCCAGAGAGCTTACCGCCGGCATCTACTTAAGCGTTCAGTGAAGCAGGCTTCTTATCTCTACCGGCATAGCCAGGACAGCAGTGGGTTTGAGGCTCCAGAGAAAGAGGGGCTGATTGCTGAAGCCATGAACAAGATGTATGGGAACAACAGCTCCCAGGCAGAAGAGGATAAAGCAACAGGGGAGGCCGGCCCTGCCCTGGGTCTCACACCCATTGATGCCCCAGACGCAAGTCCATCATCCCCAGAACCACAAGGGCAAGGAGTACGCCCAGGGGTCAAAGAGTCACTTGTCTAACAAGATGGGAGTAGATATTTCCTTCAATGGGCTCTGCCCCAGGTGGGCTCCCTTGGTGAACCCTGCACTCCAGCCTATAGGTTTTAGTCGTGTATTGGAGACCTGCTTTGAGATGGGGCAATGCCCAAATCCACCTTGGTGGAAAAGATTTGGCCATTCAGGGGCTCACCCTAGAATCCAGAGACCTTCCTCCCAATCTTGCACAGTCCATGTGAAATGTGAATTGTCTACTGCTGGCTGAAAGAGCCATGAGAACCTCAAGAGTTGGAGTGGGGAGCTTGAGTGTCCATACATCTGTCTCTCCTCATTTTCTCCAATTAGTCATCAAGGCCACTCTCTCCCTCTCTCCTGGGGGCTGCTGTCTATCTCCTTTCTGCCCAGGGACTTTTAAGACCTGATTGCTTTCTTCAGGCACTTACTCCATGGCCAGTCACATACAGCTGAAAGCCCTAGCAAGTTATACTCAGCCCTCACAACCAATTCAGCTATGCTCACATCTCCAGTGTCTTAATATGTCTATAGCTACCTAGCCTCCTGTCCCCAGAAGAGTTCAGCCACCCACCACCTCTCAGAAGAGGATGATGTCTTAAAATCGAGTCCATGGGAAGCACCCATCGTTTTTGGGGCCCATGCCAGCTCCAAGCATCTTCTAAATCTGGCCAGTACCCCCACCAGCCACAGGGCTTCCTGGGGGGAAAAATGATTCATCAGAAATCTTTTTGGTACTGACACAGTCTCACAAATGACCTAGACCTTTGGTCCAACAAGTCACTGGGAATTTGTGGATCACAGAGACTTTCATTTGGAGATCCTGCTGAGACTTTGCCTCCTGGTCCTTATCCAAACTGGTTAGATCTCCTTGGGAGCAGATATGGATAAGGATATGGTTTTGAAATTTTATTTTTCTATGAAATGTGGTCTACCAGGTGCCAAGATCAGCAAATGTGTTATAGGCCTCTTGTACAGATGACAACATAAACATGGCTAAATTGCAAATTTCTTTGCTGGGGGAGTCTAGATTGTGTGTGATGGGGAAGGGGGGAAGTAGAGGGTTCCTGCTATTGGAGGAAGGGGTTTTGGGAGGGATACTATCAGGAGAACAGGCTAAAGCTCGCCCCACTCTAGAGAACTCCAAAGCTCTTTTCTCCTTGAAACATAGAGATTGCCTCTTTCTTACTCCCATTCTTACCTCCACCTCTCTCATTCTATCACTGTTTCCCTAAAGATGAGAGACCCTAGGAATAGAAAGGATCAATCCCATTTCTATAAATGAAGACACTGAAGGTCTAGTAGTAGAACCTTTGAAGCCTCCAAGGGATCCATATGTTCTGGTCCCAAGTGCTAGGAGCCATACCCTTGATAATCTCCAAGGCCTGAGGCCAAAGGTAGACCTCACTGTGGTCTCAGCTAATCTGCAGATAGCCACCAGCTTCCTAGAGCTCTGCCCTGGTTGCCCCCCAGGAAATTAGGAAGAAAGGTCCAAGGCCAGAGAAGGAACCTGAGAGGCTGCTCAGGGAACGATTTGTTTAAGACACACTTTCCTCTGTATATATGTATGTTTATATGTAAGCATGTATGTGTGGGCACATACATGGCAGGTTTGTCTGATGGCTGGGCCTCATGTTTTTCAGTTTGACTACCAGATTGTCCTAGGTTCCTCTTCTTCTTCTTCTCGTTTCTGGTGAACAATTTGACTAAAGTTCAGGAAACCGTAAAACCTTCAAAACAAGAGCACCTTGTATGTTTGAGAGAGTGTGTGTGTGTATGAGTGTGCATGTGCGTACACGTGTAACAAGCATGAATTCTCATTGCTCATCTCTCTGGCACTGGGTCACTCTCCACTTCTCCGTCTCTGGGTCTCTCAGCATCTCTAGGCATCTCTTTGCCATTCTCTCATAATGGTTCTCTATGACTTTGTCTCCCTTATCTCTCTTACTCTTTACTTTGGGGTTTCCCTTTAACCCTTTGCATATTTTTCAGTCTCTTTCCCAAATATTTTTCTGGGTCTTTGTTTCTGTTTCCCTCTGCCTCTCTCTATCTGTCTCAGTGTCATCTATTTTTTTTTCACTGTGTTCATTCAAACAGTAGGACTTCTCTCTACCCATCATCCTGGCCAGCCAGACTCTCCTTCCCTGGGCCCTACGGCTTGACAATTTCCCTTAAAGCAATAGAAAATTCTTTAATTGGAAGCCTCTCCTATCAATCCTCTGAGATTCAGGTTCTCCTTTCCCTGTCCTGCCCCACCCCACCCTTTCCACACATATATTGGGCAAACCAAGACTGCTGACCAGTATGAACAGAAGTGTCCTTGAGGCTGGAGCTGCCTTGAATAGGACGCGTAATCTGGGTGGGGATGACGCAGCTGCTCTGAGCCAAGTAAGGAGAAGCCTGTTTTCTTTGTATGTTTCTTATAATAAACCTCAACCCAAACCAGTCCTGTTGTCTGAGTTGAACAAGGGAAAAAAGAGAATGTGGAAATGAGGGGAGTATATATGAGAGGGGAATGATGAAGGGGTGATAGAGGGAAAGGGGGGAAACAGCTGGAAGGGACTTTGGAGATATCTTGTCTAATCCCCTTATTTTAAAAACGCAATTAACATCCACAGAGTGGAAATGATTTACCCAGACTCACACAAATAAGTAGCAAAGGGGATATCTGGATATAGGTCTTTTGATTCCAAACCTTTTACTTTTCTTTACAACACATAAATCAAAAGCGGGTAAAGATAAAGGGGCAGCTGGATGACCCAGGGGATAGAGAACTAGACCTGGAAGCAGGAAAACTCATCTTCCTGCATTCAACCCTGGGCAAGTCACTTAACCCCATTTGCCTCAGTTTCCTCATTTATAGAATAAGCTAGAGAAGGAAATGGCAAACTATTTCAGTATCTTTGCCAAGAAAACCACAAATGGGGTCACCAAGAGTCTGACATAATTGAAAAAACTAAACAACAACAAGAGATAAAGGAGGGTGTACAGAAAAGGGAAAGAATTGAGGCTCTCCCCAGATGACATAGCCAGGCCAGAAGAGATGTAGCCAGGAGTCCAATCTCTGCTCCTTTGCTGACCCTTCTAAGAGAGATAGCATAGAGCAAATGATAGTGTTAAACAGGGAATCAGGAATCAATCAACCAGACAACAAACATTTATTCAAAGCCCATGCTGAACATTGGAAAGGAAAACCTATTCAAATCAGGTCTCTGATGCATGCTACTAGTGTAGACTTGGGCAAATCCCTTAGCTTCTAGAATGGTCAGTTTCCTCAGCTGTAAAATGGGAATAATATCTGCATATAATATCTACTTCAGAGGGTTCTTCGTGAAGCTAGGATGACAGATTTAAAACTTAAAGGATATTTCATTTAACCCTCTCATTTTACAAATGAGAAAATCTGATGTTGAGAGAGGTCATTAACTTGCCTGAATTATATGGCAAAGGAAGTCAGGATTTGACCCCAGACACTGACTCAAAACCCAGCACTGCTTCCACCTGTACTTTCCATGTTAAAATAAGTTAATGTATGTGAAAGCATTTTGCAAACTTGAAAGGACTATAATACTCTGTTATAATTGCCATAATTATATACCATAAAGGCCAGTCATATGTCCTGTCCTTTACAGTCCACTCCAGAACCAAGCTGCCTTATTAAATACTGAAAACCCCCTGTGGGACAATCCCAGCTTTCAGCTCTTATTGGGTAAATAACTGAATCCCCTCCTCCTGCCTTTGTAAGATCTATATGGATTCTCAGGTCTAGAGGCGCTTCCCATGTAGATTCTTATCTTTGTCCACTCTCCCAGGAAACTGAATGCCTTCTCAGTCCAGAGTCCTGGGAATGAGAAGGGAGTGACTAGAGCTGAGGGAGAAAGGCCTCACAAGGTCCCTTGCCCTCTAGAATAATGATCCCCTTTTCTATTTTTTTCTGGGCTCTTGTAACCACCCCATATACTTCCAACCCTTTTGAGGAAATAAACCCTCTGATCCCTGGGGACCACATGAGCCATTTAAAATATTAAATCACACATCCATCCTCCCAGCTGCAGCCCCCAGACAAAATCTCAGAAACCTGATTTGAAAGCGGTGGGTAGAATTGTACCCTTTCTCTTCTTTTCTTTTCTTTTTTTTGTTTTTTGCATTAAAACTTTTTTTAGTTTTATTTTTATTATCATGCAAAACATTTCCATATTGGTCATTGTCTAAAAGCACACTTAGACAGTAACCAAAACCCCCCAATAAAACCCTAAATACACTGATGTGAAAGAGAGTATCCTCTCATGATTCTCATGTATCCGACTCCAACAATTCTTTCCCCCTCCTAGACTTGACAGAAAGACTGATACATCTGGAGTCTGCCTTGCTTTCTGCCTCTGGAACCTTGGGCAAATGACTTCTATTTCTCTGCCTGTTTTATTGCCTGAAAAAGGAGGGGATGGGACCAAACGCTCCCTAACGTGCTTTCATTCCTAAATTCTAAGCTTCAATCTTCCTGATTGCACCCCCTACTTTACCTCCCACCTCGATTTCTGTAGCTCAGGCTCCGATTCCATTCCCACCCCCGGAAAGGAAAGAGAGTCAGAGTGTAAGGAAAAGTGATACGGAAGGGACCACAGCTGAGGGGAGGAGGGCTGACGTTAGGGAGGCGGCGGGGTACTATGTTGTTGTGTCAAGGCACAGAGGGAACAGCATGATCCCCGGTGTAATAAATAACCGTTATCCAGAACCAGGCAGAGCTGGGCTGGAGAGTGTCCCCAGAGCTCCCCTCGGGGGCCCAGGGAACGCTCAGCCCCGCGTGAATAGGAATGAAGTTACAAAGGGCACATCTACATGATGGCCGAGGACCTCCGCGTGGCCCTGGGGGAGAGGACAGGAGGAGGAGGGGGGAAGAGATGAGATGGAAGATAAGAGTTCTTGGGGGACGGAGTCTTCTGGGGTCATTGGACACTAGAGGGAAATAGAGTCTGCAAAGACCCTCTCCCACCCTCCCTCCCTCCCAAGCCCGCTATATGCCTCAATCGCCCTATTGCCCTGGAGCAAACATTTATGGCGGAAACCCCAACACAAAACACAATTACGTCCCAACCTTTCTCAATTGCCCTCCCCACGTTGGAGCTCTGAAAGGAACCGCTGGGTCCTTAGCTAGGCAGACCCTCTTCCCCAGGGGAGGAGGGATGGGTGATCAAATCAGAGCCACCTTCGAAGTGAGGCCAGGTGGGGCTGTCCGGGGACCCCGAGAGACAGGGCACTCTCGCTCTCTTTGCCCTGTCCTGCTTTGCCCCGTGCCCCCTTCCTCCCGCTCCAGGTCCCCCGCATGCACGTGCGCAAGCAGAAAGACGTCAAGCCAGCTAGAAGTCCTTGTAAAGACCCCAGGGCACTGAGCTCAAGCCTATTTTGTTAGTAATCCCCAAGCTGTTCCGTGGGCTAAACAGCTGACACCTTTACAGGGAAATGTTATTTGTTTTCCCCCAGAACATCGGTAAGCACCCAGGAACATCTGGAACGGCCTGGAACCCATAGTTCCTTTGACAAAGCTTGTTATTCTCTAGCTTTCAAAGGGAGGGAGCGGACAAGGGGGAAAAGAGGAGGGAGAGGAATCCTGTCTTCAGTTAAAGGGTCTGGGAGAGCAGAGACCCCCTAGCCAGAAAGAGAATTCTTGCCCTCAGTACCAAGATATCAAGACACAAAGCAGGGTGCCCTCCCAATAGCGTTCCTCATAATTCTTTTTTGTTGTCCTTATTACTTTTCCTGGTCCCTGGGACTTGGATCTCCACTTAGGACTGTTCTTTCCCTTAAAACTAGGTGAATTTGATTTCCTACGGTCAAATATGCCCAAACTTCATTGGCACTGTGCCACCTGCAAACTCACTGTGGGAGCCCTGGACCCCAGGCCCCCACTCTTATGTGAAGTCTGAGGAACATATTTCCCCTCTCTATCCAGAAAAAAAAAATCTACTGCTCCATCAGCATTGAGTATCCCCCATATTCATCTTGGGTTTTCATATTTAAAACTTCCCATGAGGCAGGTGGGTGGCTCAGTGGATTGAAAGTCAGGCCCAGAGACAGGAGGTCCTGGGTTCAAATTTGGCCTCAGACACTTCCTAGCTGTGTGACCCTGGGTAAGTCACTTACCCCTCATTGCCTACCCTTACCACTCTTCTGCCTTGGAACCAATACCCAGTATTGATTCTAAGATGGAAGGTAAAGGTTTAAAAACAAATTTTAAAAAAACTTTCTTTGATTTTTTTAAATTTTGTTTTTGCTATAATTTCACTGCAGATATCTCCAAATGTATTTCCTCTTAGAAATGTTTATGGTCCAGGGCATCTAGGTGGCTCAGTGGATAGAATGCCAAGTATGAAGTCAGGAGAATCTGGAATCAAATTTAACCTCAGACACTTCTCAATTGTGTGACCCTAAGCAAGTCACTTAACCCCACTGTCTAGTCTTTACTGCTCTTCTGCCTTGGAACCAATACACAGTAGTGATTTTATTTTTATTTTTATTTTTTAGGCAATGGGGGTCAAGTGACTTGCCCAAGGTCACACAGCTGGGAAATGTCTGAGGTCAAATTTGAACCTAGAACCTCCCATCTCTAGGTCTCACTCTCAATCCACTGAGCCACCCAGCTACCCCCACAGTAGTGATTCTAAGACAAAAGTTAAGAGTAAAAACAAAAAAAGAAAGAAAAAAGATTGGGAATAGAGAGAGACAGGCCTGGAGATAGGAGGTCCTTGATGCAAATCTGGCCTCAGACACTTCCCAGCTGTGTGACCCTGGACAAGTCACTTA
Organism: Gracilinanus agilis; assembly: GCF_016433145.1. Taxonomy (NCBI): domain Eukaryota; kingdom Metazoa; phylum Chordata; class Mammalia; order Didelphimorphia; family Didelphidae; genus Gracilinanus; species Gracilinanus agilis. Next base: position 206,456,569 of record NC_058133.1, on the reverse strand, counting down.
ACCCTGTTTGCTTTCATTTCCTCATCTGTAAAATTTCCTGGAGAAGAAAATGGCAAACCACTCTGGTATCCTTACCCAGAAAACTCCAAATGGAGTCATGAAGGGTTGGACACAATTGAAAAGAACTCAACCACCATCACAACAAAAGCAAATTGTATGCAATGTGTATTTGTGTACATATATGTGTGGTGTGTTTATACACCTACATAATACATATGTGTACACAATACATAAACCCATGTGCATTGTACATGTAGGGTGTGTGTATACACACACACAATCTAGGTATGCCTAAAAAGTTGTGTTAAATCAAATTCTGTTTTCCCATTGACATGTCAGGAAAAACTAAGATGTTTTATAATCAATCAATGCATCATGATCCTTCTCTACTCAGAAGCTTTCTGTGTTGTCCCCACCAACACTATTAGCACCACCTCTCTAGCCCACTGAACAAATTCCTGGTCCTGGCATTTGAGGCTCCAACTTATCTTTATGTTGTTGTCATTCAATTTTGGTCGTGTCTGAGTCTTCATAACCCCATCTGGGGTTTTCCTGGCAGAGGTACTAGAGTGATTCACCATTTTCTTCTCCAGCTCATTTTATAGATGAGGAAACTGAGGCAAACAGGATTAAGTGACTTGCCCAAGGTCATCCAGCTAGTAAATGGCTGAAGCAGAATTTGAACTCAAGATCTTCTTTTTATACCCTTTAACTTCTTTTTTTTTTAGAAATGATTCTAAGTATTGGTTCTAAGGCAAAAGAGAAGGGCTAGATAATTAAGATAAGGGGTTAAGAGACATGCTCAGCATCGCATAGCTAGGAAGTACTTGAGATCAGATTTGAACCCAGGACCTCTCAACTTCAGGCCTGGCTTTCTATCTACTGAGCCACCAACCTGTCACAAACCCAGGTCTTCTTGAATCCAGGACCAGCACTCTATTCCTTGCTCCACCCAAGGAAGCAAGTAATAATAAGTAATTGTTTATTTCATACTACTCCTCTTCAGGTTTCAGACAAACCAGACTACTCTGCTTTCCCTCTCCTTCCTCTCTCCCTAAGAGAATTCATTCTGTTTCTTCTTGCTTCATTCTTTTGCTCACGCCATTCCCCTGGGCTTGGAATTAATGTCTCCTCTTTTTCTGTCTCTTGATGTCCCAAGGCCCTTCCTTCAAGGCTCAAAATTTCTCATCCTTCTTCAAGTCTTTTCTGATCCTCATCTCCCTCCAAGTGAAAGTGTTCTATCCCTCCTTATATTACCTAGAGTGCTTTGTCTCCTTGGAGAGGGACAGGAGGGACGGAGAAAAATTGAAACTCAAAATTGAAAATAAAAAAGAATGTTAAAAATAAATAAAATGGAAGAAAGCAAAATAAAAATAAATTAGATTGAAGGATGAATGGATGGATAGACAGACAGACAGACAGACAGACAGACAGACAGACAGATAGATAGATAGATAGATAGATAGATTATAATACTTGCCCAGGCCTCTCCTCTATACTTATCACACTCTCTGTCTCACAGCTGTGTTTGTAAGCTCTTTGAAAGTCCTTAGAATAAGGCAGAACACCTTGCACACAGTAGGTTCTTAAGAAATGAATGAATGAATAAATTAATTATTTAAGAAACACTTATTAGGCATTTGATGTATGTAAGGCACTATGCTAAGCTGGGGACACAGAAATATTTGTTAAATATTATTAAACATAAATAAATTAAATATATTAAATTTAAAATTTGTTAAATTGATCATTTGCTCTTCAGCAGGCAATAGTTAACAAGCACTTTATCTGTATTCTCATTCCCTCCTAAAAGTCTATGTTGGTTACTTGGAGGCACTTTCTGGTTCTTCCTTCTCCTCCAAGGATTCAGGGCTCCAAGAGACTAGATTTATTCTTGAGGATTGACCACCAAAATAACATTAACTTCCTTTTTTTTTTTTTGGTTAGCCTTTCCTACACTCCCCCCCCCCCTTAAGTAAATCCCCAAGGAAATCTGAGTAAAACTTGAACCATCCAAGTTTCTCCCAGGTGTAAGTAGGATGGGCCTCGATTTCTACATAAGCAGTTCATCTATAATACAGATATCAAGTACAGGACAGTCTTTATTTCAACCACCATAGAAAATCTATCATGTAAAAAGTATTCACAGGTGCCCAAGAACAAAGGCAGAAATATAAAGCACAGTGGCAGCTAGGTAGCACAGTGGATAGAGTGCCAGGTCTGGAGTCAGGAAAACTCTTCTATGTGAGTTCAAATCTGGTCTTGCTAGTTATGTGACCCCAAGTAAGTCATATAACCCTGTTTGACTCAGTTTCCTCATCTATAAAATGAGCTGAAGAAAAAAATGGCAAACCACTTCGGTATCTTTGCCAAGAAAATCCAAATGGAGTCACAAAGAATCAGACATGACTGAAAAACAACTGAACAACAACACAGACTTTCTACCTATCTAAGGTACACAGTCTAAGCAACTCACATTATTATGGCAAAGTCCAGACCTGTTGGACTGCCCAAATGGTGGCTTTAAACCTCAAATCCTACTAAGTATTCTCTTCCTTCTCCAAGACACAGTAGAGGAGATCTTCCCGTCAAAAGCCAGTGTCTGAATCTCTAAATCAAATACTTTCTTTTTCTTTCTTTTCTTTCTTTCTTTCTTGCTTTCTTTCTTTCTTTCTTTCTTTTTTTCTTCCTTTCTTTCTTTCTTCTTCCTTCCTTCCTTTCTTCCTTCCTTCCTTCCTTCCTTCCTTCC
>NC_058133.1:206441710-206453495 GCF_016433145.1 Gracilinanus agilis | reverse complement strand
AATATTTTTTCCATGGTTACATGATTCATGTTCTCTCCGTCTCCTCTTCCCTCCCCCCTCCCAGAGCTGACAAGCAATTGCACTGGGTTATACATGTGTTATCACTCGATACCTATTTTCATATTATTCATTTTTGTAATCGAGTAATCTTTTAAAAACTCAAATCCCAAATCCTATACCCATATAAACAAGTGATAAACCATATGTCCTTTAGGTCAGGATTGCCCACAAGATCATCCCCAAAGCTAGAAACATGCATTTTCCGGATTGCTCATTTCTAAACTGTTGCTTAGAAAAGGAATCAAAATGGCAGAAGACAGCCAGGAAGTAGAGGTCCAAGGACTCCCTAACAGACCTGTCTGAGCACACGCAGGACACTCACTCTTAAATAAGAAGGAAGTTGGACTGGGTGAGTTTGAACTTTAAAGAGGATTTGTGGTGAACTTGTTCCTTAAACAAATAATAATGGTCCAATTTATCTGTTAGTTAAAATCAGATTTGTGAGTAAAAGCTTTTCTTTAGGTATTGAATGCCTTCCCCGAACATGTTCCCCACTCTCAGCAAACTATTCTAAATGATCATCCATGTTGCTGGAAAGGAAGGCAGTCTCACATTGAACAACTGTCAGCTTCCCAAGGTCTGAAGAATTATCTTCCTTCATACCACGTTCATCTCTGTCTTCCCTGGTTCAAAAACCTATAATAACTCCCTATGTTCATTGGAGTAAATCCAAATCACTTGGTGCCATTTGATGCCATCGGTTGTACTTCCTTTCTTCCTTATCTCTCCTCATTCTCCAACATGGAAGCTTTTTCTCAAAATGATTCGCTCCCATTCTGTCCCTCCTCCATGTCATGGTTCTTGCCTTTCTCTTTCCCATCCCTCCCATGCTACTGCCTCAAATGGACCGCCCTTGCCTTCTCTCCTGGACATCTCAAAACCAATTCCAAAGTCTTTCCCTCCATGACTAACTCTGACTTTCAACATTCCTTTGTGGTTGTTTTTCCTATTTGAAAAAAATTATTTGTAATTATAGATTATTGAAGATGGAAGAGATTTTGAAAGTCATCTAATGTAGTGTCATCTACTTTGACAGATGAAACTGAAACTAAGAGAGAAGTGACTTTTCCAAGGTCACATAGCCAATGACTAGAAGTCAAGTCCAGGTCTTCCTTGACCGAAAATCCATTGCCCTTTCTACTACTATTGATGAAGTTTGGGGACAATTATGAAAGATGAGAAGAAAAAAAGGTTCTTCCCAGAGGTGTGCTGTTTAACAATCAGCTCTCCAAAAGAAAAAAATGTACACCTAACACATTTTAAAATTTAATCCACATTATTAAATTTTTCTTCTTTTTCTTCTCAAGTCTAGACAATCAATAAAACAATAAACCAAACCCTTATTTGTAGCATTTACTGATTTCTAAGGCCTAAAGGTTCACACTAAACTGAACTGAACAAGAATTGGTTCTCCTATCCAAGTTTGACCTGGCTCTAGCACACCTCTGTTTATGCCCCAAGTCTGAGCCTCTAGGAGTAGACGATAGAGAGTGTACCTCCAGTGTTAATCCCTTCCTTCGCCCCACCTCCTCTACCCCAGAAATAACAGGAGGGGCCAGTCTGTCCCTGGGGTCCAGATTTGCATGGCAGGAAGAGGCCTAGTGGGGAGGGGAATCCAGGCTAGGTTCCTGTAGCATTTCCCTCCAAGGAATCACTGACACCGAGGTCAAAGACAGAATCAACTTGACCATGGCTGGGCTGGGGTTGCCCACCATCTTCAAAGAAGGGCTGGGTGTGCTGCTCCTGGTATTCTCAGGTATGGGGAGAAGCTGGCTTTGGCATTCTGGGTCTGATTATGTATCTTTCACCCTCCATTTTTCCCTCCTGGTCCTGTTTCTGTCTTTGTCTAGAATCACAAGAACAACACACATTTAACAAGAATTTTTTAGCCTACCAAGCACTGTTTGTTTTTTTTTTTTAATATCCTTTCTTGTGAAGTTGGGCAGACCTTCCCACTGTCCTGGTCTTTCTCTGTCTGCCTTTTTGGATCTTCATATCTCGTTCTGTCCCATCATGGTTTTTATCTACGTGTTTTTGTGTTTTTTTGTTTTTTTCCTTTGGACTTTATCTTTGTTTCTCACTTTCAGAGTCTATGTCTTTTTTCTCCCCTTGGCTTCTTTCACTTTCTATGTCTCTTGTCTCCTTGTCTCTCGCACTTTCTGCAAGTGGATCTTTGTATTTTCTATATTTTTTAATGAAAAAAATAGGATTGTTAGATGAGCTTTCTCTAAGAGCCCTTCCAGTTTTAGCATTCTAGAATTCTAGAGCTCTCACACACACTTTCTCTCTCTCTCTCTCTCTCTCTCTCTCCCCTTCTCCCTCTCCCTGTCACTCCCTCTTTCCCCCTTTCCCACCCTCCCTCTCCCTCTCCTTCTTCCTCTTTCTTTTTCCTTCTCCCTCTCCCCTCCCTCTCTCTCTTTCTCCCCCTCTCCCCCTCTCTCTCTGTTCTTGTCTCTCTTTCTAACTCATATTTTCTGGAACCTTATTTCTGTCTCTGGGTAGAATTTGTGCAAGTCACTTAACCCCCATTGCCTAGCTCTTCTACCTTGGAACTAAAAAACAATATAGATTCTAAGATGGAAGGCAAGATTTTTTAATTTTTTTAATGAGGCACAATAAGGAGGAAAGGCATTCCAGGCATACCTGACAACCAGTGCAACTGCAATGAGATGAGAGATGGAGTGCTATGTGTGAGGAATGGCAAGATTGTCTGTATTATAAAGTATGTGGAGGGTCGGCTACGGGAGGGGAGGGAAAGAACATGAATCTTGTAACCATGGAAAAATACTCTAAATTAATTAATTAAATGAATTTTTCAAAATAAAAATAAAGTGTGTGGAGGGGAACCATTTGTAATAAGAATGGAAATATGGCAAGGGCCATATTCTGAAGAAATTTAAATGTCAAAGAGTTTATTTTTTATCCTAGAGGTATTAGGGAGCCACTGGAATTTGCTGAGTGGCACATGACATTGATCAGCACTGTGCTTTTGGAAAACCACTTTGGTGGCTGGGTAGAGAACAGGTTAGAGTGGAGAGAGACTTGAGATAAGGAGACCAGGTAGGAGATATTACAACAGATATTACAATACAATCCAAAGAAGTCATGAGGGCCTGACTAAGTTGATGGTTATGTGAGTGGAGCTAAGAAGATTTATAGGAGAGATGTTTGGGGATATAAACAATAAGGCTTGGCAACAGATTAGAAGAGAGTGACTACAAAGAGTTGAAGATGATGCCTAGGTTATGAACCTGAGGGACTAGAAGAATAATGGTGCTGTTGGCAGAAACAAGGAGTTCAGAAGAAAGGAAGATTTGTAGGAAGAAGATAATGAATTTGGAGTTGAACATGTCCAGTTTGAGCTTGCCTATGGGACAACCAATTTGAAATGTCCAGAAGGCAACTGGGTGATGCAAGACTAGATCTCAAGAGAGAGACTAGATTTGTAGATCTGAGAACCATCTATATAGAGATGATAACTGAACCTAAGGGAGCTAGTGAGTTTACCAAGTAAGGGAGTATAGAGGGAAGAGCATAGAAGGCCCAGGACCTAGCCCCAGGGTACACTGACTGTTTGAGGGCCTAACATAGATAATGATCCAGTAAAAGAGACTGAGAGAGAATGATCAGAGGATGTATGAAGAGAATCAGGACAGAGCTGTGTCTTGAAAATCTTGGGCCATGAGTAATACCTGCCGCAGATGTAGGATTTTAGTCCTAATTGCCTTCGATGATTGGGCCAAGTTGATTAGAGTTTGAAGAGTAAGGGAAGTTTGGTCTCCTGATGTTGGCAGCTAGAGCCCTGAGTAGGGTGGAGAGAAAATGATGAGGAAGACAGAAATTTTGGCCCAGAGATAACATGGAGTCTGATAAAGAAGAAAGGAATACCTTCATAAAGAGGGATGTAGGAAGTAGAGTGTAGGTCCCCTCCTCTGTGTTGTGGGTGTTGCTCAAAAAAAAAAACAAAAAACACCCAAACAATCATAGCATCTCTGGGCTTCCATTTCCTTTTATAAAACAAGGGGGTTAGAGAAGATGATCGTGAAGATCCTTTCCAGTACTAAGGTTTGATGGTCTAAAATTCAGTATTTTAAGGTTTCTTCCAGCCCCGATGTTCTACGATTTAAGTGACTTCTAAAGTCATACTGGAAATTATGGAACTAGAACCCAAGTCTCTTCATTCAAAACTTGGACCATATCATAGGTCAAGAGAGGATTGGGTAGGAACAGGGTCAGGAATCAGGGAAGAAGGAAAGAGATTGCAGTGGAATTGACTAAAGGGAGTTGATCAAAAGGATCAAAAGACCTGATCAAAGAAAGAGGAACTAGATATAGGAAATTTAGTATTTAGAGGTGGGAGGGTCCACAGGCACGCCTCTCTTCTTTATTACTCATCTTCCTTCTCTCTCTTCCTACCTTTCTTTCCTCTCTCTATTCCTGCCTTCCTAGCATGCCTTCCTTTCTTTATCTCTTCTCTTCTATTGAACTTCAGCCATGGGAATGGTAGAAAAATCAGTTTTAAATCCAGTGGAATTGCTCCTTGGCTCTGGGAGGAGGGTGGCAGGAAGGGAGGGGAAAGAACATAAATCATGTAACCATGCAAAAATATTCTTAATTAATTAATTAACTGAAAATTTTCAAAGCAAGAAGAAAAATCAGTTTCAGGAATTTTTGGGGGTGGGGCGTAGTTATTGTGGGGAAGAAGCAATCGCTTGAAAGGGGGTGGGTTCTGACAAATTGGAGATGTTGGATGGCTGGGCCATAGAGCCCCAATGCTACCCTCTGGTTGGTTCGTTGTCATCCTTCCTTCCCAAAGAGGACCAAAATGATATCACAATGCCAAGGTCAATGTATATAGTATATCTATATATGGCACCCTCTTCCCTTTGCCTGTCTGCCTGACCTTCCTCTTCTCTTTGTCCCATACCCCTCAGCAGGTGAGCTGGTCCTGGGAAGCCAAACAATTGAAGAAAGTATCCCTGAGTCTAGAGGTTAGTGATTCTGTCCCTCCTTGGGGAACTGTGGCTCTGGTCATTGAGGGAGGAGGTGGGGTAGGAATACCTTTGGTATATATGGTCTAAAAAGGAGGGGGGTGGGAGGACCTGGCCTGTTTTTCCTTGACCTACCTAATGTGATATTGGAAATTTGGGGGGTCCTTGAACTAGTTTTGAGGTCCCTGATCTAAACTTCCTGTAGACATTTAGGGCTCCTTGAACTACATTTCCCATGATTCCTCTTGAATAATCAGGTGGACAGGAAGTGTAATAATGTAAACAGGAGTATAAAGACTGAGGACAGGATTGGTACTTCCTCTCTTTTCCGCCTCGCCTCAGGAGCAGGAGCCAAGATGGGAAGAGGATGCAACAGGGCCCCTGTATTTTAAAATAACTCAACAGGCTTCATTTTTCTAAATGGCTTTCAATAAACCCTTTGAAACCATGATATTTTTAATTTTATCACTCTATTAATTTTATTTCTTACACTGATGACTGAATCTTTTTGCCTCTACCCATGTTTGTGTCTCCAGTCTCCTGGAGTCTTATCTAGGTCTTCATAGACCCTCCCATGTCATCATCAAATAGCAATGGGCCTTTATTGAGAGCAAGCAATGGTCAAGACCCTGCTAGGTGCAAGGGGTATAGAAATTCAACCCAACCTACATTTATTATACACCTACTATGTGTCAAGCATTTAGAGATAAAAAGACAACATGAAAACTTGTTTCTGTCCTGAAAGACCTTTCTTGCCAACACCGTACAAAGAGGTAGAGATGTAGACTCTTATCTCAAAGGCCTTGTAATATAGCTTCAGAGAAAAGACATCCATAGAAAAGGAACTAACAGTACAGAGATTTGTGTGCCATAAAAGAAGGGTGGTTGTGGACCCAAGGGTCAGGGAAGGCTTAACAGAGAAGCTGAATAAGGCCTTAGAGGAGACAGAGAACTTAGATAAATAGAAAGGAGGGAGCAACTTTGGCAATGTCAGAGAGGCCAAAATATAGAATGTCCAACAGCACAAAGTGGAGTGGTAAAAGATTAGAAAAGTAGATTTGAATCCAATGGGGGAGGGCCTTGAAAGGCAGGTTAAAGAGTGAGACTTTGGGGAATAATAGAGACATTTCAAGCTTTTGGAATTTATGCGGCCTCACTGGTTCATAGCATTTTTCCTTAAAATAAAAGAAAGAATTGATCAAGATCTCTTAACCATGTAAATGCCTAACTGCCTCTCCCTAGAGCATTTGCAAATCTTAAAATGCTACAGAAATGCTAGCTATTGTTATTGTTATTAAATCAATATCCATGTCGTGGAGAGGAAATGAGAAACAGCTCATATACAAAACTTCGGCACACATGTGAAATTTGTTAAAGGACATTCCTTGCTGTAGGGATTCTGAACCTGGGTCCATGAATTTATTTTTAATATTTAGTTAACTATTTCCACATAATTGATTTCCATTGTAATCCTTTGGGTTTAGTTTTGTCTATTTAAAACATTATTGTGAAGGGATGGCTAGGTGGCTCAGTGGATAGAGAGCCAGGACTGGAGATAGAAGGTCCTGAGTTCATATCTTGCCTTAGGCCCTTCCTAGCTATGTGATCCTGGAAGAGTCACTTAATCCCAATCATCTAGCCTTTATCTCTCTCCTGGCTTGGAACTGATATTTAGTATTGATTCTAAGTTAGAAGGTGAGGGTTACCTAAAAAAAAAAAAAAATTATTATAAGAAGAGGTCCATTGACTTACCTAGACAGTCAAAGAGATCCCATGACTTGAAAACAGTTCAAAATCTTTGCTTTTCACCCAACTGAGGCATTAGGAGGGCTACAAATCTCCAGGTCATTATCCAGTTTAACTCCTGGGGAGGTACTGGGTAGGCCTCTCCAAAGAAAGCTTCTCAGTTTTATCCTTTTATACAGGAAAAGTCCCACTTCAGACATGAGTCAAAGATGCCCCTTCGGTTATTCTCCATTTCTGGGGGTTTGGGGCAGTGATTGATTGGGAAGCAAAGGTTTTATCTGTTGCTGCCACAACCAAATAAAATCACTGGAATCTTCAAATACTGTGATTGGTTGAAGGGCAAAAGAGAAAATAAAGAATATAAACTTTTTGAAGGAAGAGATTAATTCATTCTCTGTATTAGTAGCTCTATTTCTACAAGAAGCTTTTCTGATACTCGTTAATGCTAGTGCCTTATCTCTAAGTTTATCACCAATTTATCCTGTATATAGTTTATTTCTACATAGTTGTGTGTGTGTGTGTGTGTGTGTGTGTGTGTGTGAGAGAGAGAGAGAGAGAGAGAGAGAGAAAGAGAGAGAGATCTTCCCCTTTAGATTGTGAGCTCCTGGAAAGAAGGAATTGGAGGTTTTTTTGGTTGTTTGTTTTGGGAATTTTTTTTTTGGCCTATTTTTGTATCTCCAAACAACAACAAAACCCTTACCGTCTGTCTTAGTATCAGTTCTAAACCAGAAGAGTTGTAAGGGTTAGGGGCAGTCAGAGTTAAGTGACTTACCCAGAGTCACATTGATAAAGTGTCCAAGTCCAGATTTGAACCGAGGTCCTCCCAACTCTAGGCCTGGCACTCCATCCACTGTGCTACCTAGCTGCCCCTCTATAGTAGACATTTAATAAGAGGTTGTGCTTTAATTAATTCACCCCTGAGATTGGCTTTGGAGCAGTTCTCATAGAACTAGGGAATTTGGTTCTAATGGCCTTGACTAGACTCTTAGAAACTCTCACCTTTGATAAGTCTAGTTTAAGTCTATGGATGCCTTCTCAGAATCATGTTTGAAATGCATAAAATAAAAGATTACAATGGAAGCCAACTATGGTGAAATAGTATTATCAAAGTGCAGCTATAATCTGTATCAAATAACTTACCGTCTCACGGAGAGGAGAGGGAGAAAATTTGGAACTCATAATGTTAGAAAATGAATGTTTTGTGGTTTTTTAAAAAAACTTTTACCTTCTGTCTTAGAATCAATACTAAGTATCAATTCCAAATCAGAACAGCAGTAATGGCTAGTAATTATATATTTAGGATTTATAAAGTACTTTACTTTTAGATAACCCAGTAAGATTATTTTATTCCCCTAGAAAATGAAGGTTGGGGCAGCTATGTAGCTCAGTGGATTGAGAGTCAAGCCTAGAGATGATGGTCCTAGGTTTAAATCTGACCTCAGATACTTCCTAGCTGTGGGACCCTGGGCAAATCACTTAACCCCCATTGCCTAGCCTTTACCAACTCTTCTGCCTTGGAACCAATACACAGTATTAATTCTAAGGCAGAAAGTAAAGGTTTCAAAATAATTTTTAATTAAAAATAAAATGAATTAAATATTTTATATGTAATTGGGAAAAATAAAATATTAATAAATTAAAACAACAAAAATAAAATTAGTAAAAAATTTAGAAAATTATCAAACTATTTTAAAATTTAAAAGAAAAAATTTAAATTTAAAGATTTTTAATATATTTCAATTTAAAATTTTTTATTAAAATTTAAAAGAATTAGTTATCAAAATATTTTTGAAAACAAGTTTATAGACTATAGGTTACAAATTTAATATTCAGGGGCAGGTAGGTGGCTCAGTAAATTGAGAGCTGGGCCTAGAGAGAGGAGGTCCTGGGTTTAAATGTGAACACACATACTTCCTAATTGTATGATCCTGGGGAAGTCACTTAACCCCGTTGCCCAGTTCTTATCACTTGTCTGTCTTGGAACCAACACACAGAATTGATTCTAAGACAGAAGGTAAGAGCTTAAAAATGAAATAACTTACTATTCATCCAGGACCTTTTTCCTTCCATTTTATTTTACTCTTCAATTAATCAGCATTTATTCTCTCTCTCTCTCTCTCTCTCTCTCTCTCTCTCTCTCTCTCTATCTATCTATCTATCTATCTATCTCTCCTCCCCTCTCTCATTTTCTTCTCTCCCTTCCCCAATTTAAAAGGAAAAGAAAATTCTTGACACAAGTATATATGCAGTAAAACAAACAAACAAACAAACAAATAAGTAAATTCCCACATTGCCCAAAGTCCAAAAATGTATGCTATGTCTCCAGCACCTGTCAATGGGGGTTGGGGGGGTCAGCATATTTCACCATAGGTATTCTAGAGGTACAGTTGTTCACTATATTGATCCTAGTTCTTAAGTCTTTTGTCATCATTATATAAATTGTTCTCTTGTTCCACACCTTTCACTCTGTGTCCATTTTCCAGTTTTCTCTGAATATGTTCACTTCATCATTTTTTCCAACATGATAGTATATTCCACTATATTAATTTACCATAACTCATTCAGTCATTTCCCCTTTACTTTGCTTCTAATTCTATGCAACTCAGGATTTTTTTTTGCTTAGTACTTTGTATATTAGGTATTTATATTTTATATATGTATATTTATATAGCAAGTACTTTATATATTAAAGTATCTTTCATTTATTAAACCTATCAGCAATGAATCAGAGGACTAGAATAATAATGGGAGAGTGCCATAATTAAAATCTAATAATAATAATAATGATAACAGATTATTATAATTTAAAATTTATAAAGTTCTTAACTTGCAAATTACCTAGTAAGGTCATTTTATAGATTAAAAAAACTGAGTCTCAGAGAAGTTATTTGCCTATTATCTTACAGCAAGTAGTTATCTAAGACAGCATTTAGGAAGATTAAGAGTAGATTAGGGGCAGCTAGGTGGCTCAGTGGATAGTCAGCCAGGCCTGTTGTTGGGAGGATCTGGGTTCAAAGGGACCTCAGACACTTCCCAACTGTGTGACCCTGGGCAAGTCATTTTGCCTCAGTTGCCTAGCCTTTACTTCTTCTCTGCCTTAGAACTGATAGTATGAATTCTAAGGCAGAAGATAAGGATTGGAATAAAAAAGAGTAGATTGAGAAGAAAGAGACTAGACAGAGGGAGACCTTAAGTAGGATCCTGTGGCCATAGTCCAAACAAGAGGTATTGAACTAGCCTGGGGTGATGGCAATGGGCATGGAGGGGAAAGAGCCCATTAAAGAAATATTACAAATATTACGTGGATAAGATGACCCATGTCATAAATGTGAGATTTATGCATATGAACTACTGTCCAAAAGGTCATGACAAAGCATTCATCTATTCATTGTACTTTTAGCATGCATTAGATTCTAGAAACTGGCTTGGGGCTTGGTGATCAGGGACCAGTAGGAGTCCAGGTTTCTCTGTTTATGTCTCGGTGACTCCTCCCTGCCCCCATCCCATACCTCCATGGGGTCTCCATGCTTCTCCCCCAGCTTTAGACTATTCCCAACGATAATCAGGCACTGTTTGAGGATGAGAGAAATGTTTGACTAATCCCTGGATCTGTTGGGTGAAGGTCAAAAGATTTTAGACCTTTAGAAGGACTCTGGGAATTAGGGAAACATGGCATCTGATCTTGACTTCACAGGGAATACTTGCAACAAGCTCTGGCAGTATCCGCGTTTCGTGGCCAAGAAGAGGGACAGCTCCTTCGAAGTGACCTGCCGGGTAAATGATTATGGCCAAGTGACTTGGCTTCGGAAGCAGGAGTCAGACCCCAGTCCACAGGTGCTAAAGATCAACAATGGACAGATCACGCAGTCTTGGAATGGCAGCACCTACACTCTCACCATCCAAAAGGTCCAATTTGAGGACAATGGCATCTATTACTGTGAGCAAGTGTGTGTGGATCATTCTAAAAAGCCCTTACAGGGATGCGGCACTGAGCTCCGTGTCATGGGTATGTTTCAGATAAGCCTTGGTCCAGAGGACTGCACAATCTTCCAGGCAATCCCCTCATTCCCACTGCCCATGAGAAAAGGATGTCAGGCTCATCAGGGGCAGAGTGGATGGAAAGTGTGCAGATGGTTCTGGGACCTTGATATTGGTGATTTATCCCCTATAAGCTCACTTTGCCACAGTAGGGTTGGCCTCGCACTTGCACTAAACCATCAGCTGATCCTTTGCCTGGTCTCTCCTGTTACTAATGATAGACACATTTGGAGACTAGAGAGTCAGAGAGAGGCATTCCCAGCCCCAGAAAAAAGGAAAGCTGATGGTTCAAGTAGGAATCAACTGTCTTCCTAGGTATCCTTTGACCTAGACTGAATTCCTAAGAATGGGAGAAGGGAGGAGAGAGAGCGAAAGAGAGAGAGAGAGAGATGGACAGATAGATGGATAGATGATAGATAGATAGATAGATAGATAGATAGATAGATAGATAGATATAAAATGCTTCAAGGTTTGCAAAACACTTTGTATCAGTTTTCAAGGTGGAAGGAACTTTAAAGACCTACACCCTCATTTTACAAGTAAGGAAACTGAGGTACATTAAAGTCAACTTAATGTTAACTTAAGTCAACATTAAGGTTAACTTACTCAGGGTTCATATAGCTAACAAATATCTGAGGCAGGATTCTTTTGATCCTCAAAACTATTCTGTAAAATAGGTGCTGTTGGGGCAGCTAGACGGTTCAGTGGATTAAGTTTCAGGCCTAGAGTCTGGATTCAGATCTGGCCTCAAGCATTTTCTAATTGTGTGATCCTAGGCAAGTCACTTAACTCCCATTGCCTAGCCCTTGATTTTCTGTCTTAGAGTTTGCGTTCTTACTAGGACAAAAAACAAGGAAACAAGGGAGAAAGAAAGAAAGAAAGAAAGAAAGAAAGAAAGAAAGAAAGAAAGAAAGAAAGAAAGAAAGAAAGAAAGAAAGAAAGAAAGAAAG
>NC_058133.1:206430551-206441346 GCF_016433145.1 Gracilinanus agilis | reverse complement strand
AAGGAAGGAAGGAAGGAAGGAAGGAAGGAAGGAAGGAAGGAAGGAAGGAAGGAAGGAAGGAAGGAAGGAAGGAAGGAAGGAAGAAAAATGCTATTATTATTATTCCCACTTTACAAAGGAAGAAAATGAGATAGATAGAAGTTAAATGACTTGACCAGGTCACCCAGAGTGAATTCAAATTCACATATTCCCAACTGCAAGCCTAGCTTTATCCACAGTAGCATCTATGTATTGGCCACTGATAAAAGAGGAGACTATTGGAGACATCAGAGCAGAGGACAAAGGGAAAGCTGCTAAGAGACTGCCATTGCTGCCCCTAAATAGCTGAGCTCTGTGACATCTCCTTCCTCTCAGTACCTCCCCACATTGTCTCTCACTGAAGGGTATAGCACTGTGGCCCAGCTGAAGCGGAGGAACACACTGAAAGATGCCATCATCATGATTCAGACCTTGCTCATCATTGTCTTCATCACTGTCCCTGTTTTCCTGCTTTTAGACAAGGTGATTAAGGTGGAGTGGGGAGGGAAGGGAAGTAACAGGAAGATAAGGGAGAGGAGACCCAGCCAGACCACAATGGCCTGAGGCAGCAGGGTTGGAGGCAGCATCCTGCTTTGCTTCCCCTCTCCTGTCCCCTGGCTGCTAGTACCTTGGCCCGGCCCAGCTCCATCCTCCCTTATTTCTTCCTCTCCTCCTCCCATTCCCATTCTCATCTTCACTTCCCTTTCCCATGATCCCATCCTCACACCTATTTGTCACATTCCCTCACCCATTTCCATCCTGAACATCCATCTCCTCCTCACCCTCTTTTCCCATCTCAGACCCACCTCTCCCTCACCCATTTCACCCTCAAACTCTTCTGTCCCTCATCCATTTCCATCCCGATCAGCAATCTCCCTCTTACCCACTTCCATTCTAAACAACCATCTCCCTTTCCCATCCTCAGGCACATGTCTTCTTCATCTACTCCCATCCTAAGACCCACCTGTCTCTTCCCACTTCCATTCCTATAGTTCATTCTTTCCCTTCCTTTCCATGTAGAGCCTGAGATCAGGAAGTACTGGTAAGGGAGAGAGAGGAACCTAAGTTAACCTTCTCCTCTTTCTTTATGGTAGGATGACAACAAGGTGGTGCTGGAGGATGATCATACCTATGAGGTAGGGAAGTGGGGCCATTGCTAGAGATGATGGTGGTGGTGGCAGTAGTCAGTGGGTGTGGGCCATATGGCAGCCCTGGTCCTAACCTTGTATGCTTCTTGACATCCCCAGGGTCTGGAAATTGACCAGACGGCCACCTATGAGGACATTGTGACACTTCGGACTGGAGAAGTCAAATGGTCAGTGGGCGAGCACCCAGGCCAAGAGTGAAGGGTTCCTTCATCTGGCAATCCTTCCTATGCTCCCTATCTCTCCATCAACCTTCTGAAGAGAGATCATCCAGCAACTCAGCTTCATGGACCTGTTCTGGTTCCCAGCCCGAAACTCCTTTCTCCTCTACCTATAACTGTCCCATAACTGTCCCACCTCCAGGCTTACTGGTCCAATTCTGCCTTCCTGCTGCCAATCCCTCTCACCTCACAACCATCTCCAGAGGGATATAGGCCTTCAGGGTTTAACAGAACACAGATTTAAGGGAAGGTGTCTCTGGAAGGCTCTTTGGAGCTGGCCATGTTTGGGATGGCTGGGATTGGGGGGAGATAGAGTAGAGGGAGACTCAGACCTTGGGGGGAGAGGGGAGGCAAGGAAAACAGAGATTGGGAGTCTGGTGAAGAAGAAAGGGAGGAAACTTGTAAATCTGTCTCAGAGGGACCTAGAAGACCAGGCCATACTTGAATTTCCACAGTACCATTCCTCCAGTCCTAATGAAAGCCAGGACCTGGATAGACTCTGAACACTTGGCCGGCCAACTGACTCAATCCAAATTGGGGGTTATGAAGATATATCCCCTTCTCCCATCTTCCAGGGCCCTGTTGAGCCTTTCTTGGTGTCCTATGCATAGCCTCTGATGTAATAAACTGTGTGTTTTGAGAAAACACATGGAAACTTGTAGCATCTCATGGATCTACCCACATATACATAAAGATCTCTGCATATGCATGTGTTTGCCTCTGAAGCAAAGTAGACTTGTACTAGCTACAGAGCTATAGTAACCAACAGCTGAACTTTTGTCCTGACATCTCTAGCTGCTCCCCTTAGAGTACCTAATTTAGTTCTTGTATCTTGTATCTGTCTGCCCTGGGAATCCCTCCTTTCTTTTTTGGCCTCAGTCTTAGCAAAGGAGACCAGAACTTGGCCAGAACAATCACTGACATTCACTCCCCTTTCCAATTAATCTATATTCATTATTATCTTCCTACGGTAATAACCTAGAGGCACCTCCCAGAGTAGGTCCACCAGTCCACCAATACTGCTATCTCAGGTTCAAGGTACACCATGCATCTCTATCAGCTAAAAACCATAGTTTACAAGTGTCCACCAACATGCCCACCCTTTAGTAATCAGCCACAAGGCATTTAATAAAATGTCAGGGCAACTGGGTGGTAATCGTAGATAGATTACTGGGCCTGGAGTCAGGAGAATTCCTCTCCTTAAGTTCAAATCTGACTTCAGACACTAACTACCCTGGGCAAGTCACGTCCCTGTTTGCTCAGTTTCCTCATGTATAAAATGAGCTGAAGAAGGAAATGGCAAACCATTTCTGTAACTTTACCAAAAAAATGGAGTCTCAAAGAATCAGACACAATTGAAATGTCTCAACAACAACAATAATATGGCATTATAAGATTTTCCATCTAAACTTAGGGTACCTTTTTCCATAAACACACATACCATCAATGGGGCCAAATAGACAAATATAAAAGGGTGTGTGTGTGTGTGTGTGTGTGTGTGTGTGTGTGTGTGTGTGTGTATGTGATCAGAACATGGTTCGAGGAGTAATCCACACCTCTGACACTCTAGAGCCTCTGATATCTTCTAGCAATGTCACACTCTGCTCCTGTTGGGCCTGCCTATTGGTCTCTGTTGGACTTATTGTTCCACCAGGTGCTGCTTTGCTGGACACGCTGTCCCCTTGGGATATTAGCATAATCCATATCCCAATGAGCATTTAACTATCTGGTTTCAAGCTAAGAACCTTTGCTAAAGTGTTACTCTTCCTCCTGAAAAGAGTGGCCACTTTTTATAACTCTCTAGAAAGAAACCCTCAAGGCATCTATAAAGCACAGCGGGCAGAGTAAGGCCTAGAGTCAAGAGGATCTGGGTCCAAATTTGACCTCAGACACTGCCTAGTTATGTGACCATGGGCAAATCATTTAAGCTTGTTTGCCTAATCTTTGTCCAGGACAAGGATTGTTACTAAAACAGAAAGGAAGAGGGAGGAAGAAGGAAAGAAAGAAAGAAAGAGAAAGAAGAAAGAAAGAAAGAAAGAAAGAAAGAAAGAAAGAAAGAAAGAAAGAAAGAAAGAAAGAAAAGATGAATGGAAGGAAGAAAACCCCCTAATGGGGTCATGAAGAGTTTGACAGAATTGAAAAAACAATTGAGTAACTATATCTTTCAAGGTCCAGATCAAATACTACCCCTGATCACTCCAGGCTATCTATCTTAACCCTCTTTTCTCTCAATTCCTGCAGCAGGTAAGAATTTAAACCACACTGTTTAGCATGCCCCAGTGGAAAGAACATTGGCTCTGGGGTCAGAGGACGTGGGTTCAAATCTCACATTTATTGCTCACCATTTGTATAATTTTAGACCAGTCATTCAATCTCCTTGGCCTCAGTTTCCTCATCTATAAATAAATTGGGTTAGAATAGACAGTCTCTGAGGTATCTCAGTCATATCATATATCATTTTCAGTTGTTTCTCGTGAATTCTTTTTATCCTTCTACTTGGACAGAAAAGTCATTAAGGGCAAGGACTGTAGACAGTAACCTTCTCCTCTGTATGTGGCTAGCATATAGGACTAGGCATGCAATAGTTACACAAGATACACTATTGGTGCCTAAAAGAACCCAAGGCACACTGAAGATAGGTACATAAGAAAGAGGTGTTGAGTTCTTAGACTACTCACACAATGGAAAGAACACAGCCTTAAAGTAGACTGGAAACCTGAGAATGCTGTGGGGAAAAAATTGTTGAATCCAGAATCAGATGCACTGAATTCAAATCTTGTATCTTCCTTCTGCTTCTTATCTGTGTGACCTTGGGCAAGTCCCTTTATCTCTCTAATTTTCTCATCTATAAAATAAAAGAGTTGGACTAGAATATCCTGGAAGAGTCCTTCTAGAGGTAAAGCCATTTTGTTCTAAATTGAAGTCTTTATTTTCTTAATAAAAAACTCCTGCTTTCTATCTTAGAATCAATGCTATCAGTTCCAAGTCAGAAGAGTAGAAAGGATCAGGCAATTGCTCAGGCTAACACAGCTAGGAAGTATCTGAGGTCAGATTTGAACCCAGGGCTTCCCATTTCCCAGCCAGGTTCTCTATCCATTAAGCTACCTACCTGTCCCACTATGGATTTACTTTAAGGAACCAGGGACTGGTTTGGCTTTGCCAGTTTGAGAATAGAGTCATCTTGTCTATTTCACAGAAGCCGGTTCAAGGAGAACCCTGAGCTTCTGGTTGCTGTCCTACCATCACCCCAAACCTTCTGAAGTACCAGAGAGAATTGCATTCTTTAGCCCTTTGCCTCCACTGAGCTGAAGCCTGGCCTTTCCTGCTGTTTTGCATAGCCCAGCTAAATTTGGCCTCCACCCTCCACCCTGGGACACGGAGCAGTGGGCAGAGGGCAGTCCTTCTGGGATGGGGCTTGTTATGAGCTCTTCTCCTTTCTCCTCTTCCCCCCAGCACATAGTAGGCACTTTAAAATTCTTGTTGAATGTTTGAGTGATTGAAACTAAGGCACTGGCCCAGATGAACTCCTGAATTCCCTTCTGGCACTAACAAAGATTCAATGATAAGGAAGAGAGAAAGGAGAAAGAAGAAGAGGAAGAGAAGGAAGAGGAAGAAGAGGCAGAGGAGGGAAGAAGAGATGGAGGAAGAATAAGAGGAAAAGGAAGAGAAAGAGAAGGGGAAGGAGAAAGAGAGAGGAGGAAGGGAGAAGAGAAGGAAGAATAAGAGGAGGAAGAATAAGGAGAATAAGAAGAAGAGGAGAAGAAAAAGGAGGAGGAGGGAAAGGAAGAAGAGGAAGGAGGAAAAGGAACAGGAAGACTAGGAGGAACAGGAGGAGGAAGAGAAAGAGAAAGAAGAGAAGGAGGAGAAAAAGGAAGAGGAGAAGGAAGAAGAAAGAAAGAGGTGGAACAGGAAGAATAGGAGGAGGAAGAGAAAAAGAAAAGGGGAGGAGGAGAAAAAGGAGGAAGGGAAAGAGAAGGAAGAGGAGAAGAAGACGAGGAGGAGGAGGAAGAGGAGCAGGAGGAACACAAAAAGGAAGAAAAGGAGGAATTCCAGGATTGAGCTTTTGACCTTTTTGAACATTTTGTTTTGGGACTCAGCAGCCCCACCTCTTTATCATCCACAAATCTTTAAGATATCTTTCATACCTCAAGAATTTGTGATTTCATCACTACAGATATTCCTTCCACTGATGCCAACTACAATGTCTTCAGAAGTCATTAGTGTCACCCCTTGTTGTCACACTGGGGGGTCAGTCTCTCCCAGTGTCTGGTCTTCAGAACACACATAGACAGCCCAGATTCCTACCCAAAGGTTTTCCAGATTTTGGTAGGACTCACATAGACTTTGAGAGCTCAGGTTCTCCTTCACTGTTGGGATAGGGCACAGAAAGAGGCATGCAGTCATGAATTTTCTTGACAATGTTGTTATTATATAAATGGTTCTCTTGACTCTGCTCACATCTCGCAAGTCTTCCCCCGTCCCTTTCATCATGTCTACAACAGCATTCTGAAAATGAAAAAAGAGCTACTGTGAATAATTTTGTTTTTCAGACTGAGAGCTCTTCCAGGCTGTTTTCTTGCCTTTCTTTATATCCCCATAGCTTACCAGTCCCCAGTACATCATAGGTGCTTAATAACTGCTAGCTGCCTGATATGGATCCTTTTTATCTTTCTTTGATCTCTTTGAGATAACCTAGAAGTAGTAAGATTTTTCAAAACATGAAAGCTAATTTTTTAAACCTCACCTTCTGTCTTAGAATCCATACGAAGTATCCATTCCAAGACAGAAGAGCAATCAGGACTAAGCAATTGGGGTTAAGTGACTTGGCCAGGGTCACACAGCTAGGAAGTGTCTGAGGTCAAATTTGAATCCAGATCTTCCTGACTCCAGGCCTCCACTGAGCCACTTAGCTGACCCACAGCTAATTATTTTATAAGTTGTTAATGTATAAGATATCAACCAATCATAAATGCCCTCTGACATAACACCTCTATATACTACTTGGCTTCTCCAAGGCCAGCCTTAAAGGCTAAGAGATGGAGCCCCTGGGCAGAATTTCCAAATGTTCAAATCACTAACACTTTCTCCTGCCACCTTGCCACCCCCTCCAAGCCCAAACCCTATAGATTTTCCCCTTAGAACCTGGCATATGCTCCATTGCCCTTTGGGGGAGTCCAGCCCTGTCCCTCAGGGGCTGCTACTCTAAGTATGGGCTAGTTCCTGCTCTACTGTCGCTTGACTTCCTGCCTCTCTATTGCAGGTGCTGCTGTTGCTCCTGGTTCTGCTTATCTGATATTTTTCTGTTTCTTTTTTTTTTTTTTTGCAAAGTTTGAGGTTTAAAAAACAAAACAAAACAAAACATGAAAAGTTGCTGTCTCTATAGTCAGTCACCTGATATCAACTTTATCCACCAGCTAATGAAGGGGCTAAGTTTTCTTTAGTTGTCTTCTTTTACCCAGTGCCCTCTACCAATAGCTTTCCATATACCAAACAGCTACGTTTTAGCGTTTCCAATTTTATGCCTACCAAATCTTCTTCTTGTTGTCCACTTATGTCTAACACTTTGGGACCCTGTTTGGGGTTTTCTTGGCAAAGATACTAGACTGGTTGGCCATTTCCTTTTCCAGCTCATTTTACAGATGAGGAAACAGACAAACAGTGAAGTGACTTGCCAGAGGTCTCATAGTTAATGTCTGAAGTTAGGCTTGAACTCAGGGAGAGGAGTTCTCCCGACTCCAGAGCTTGCACCACCTACCTGTCCTTCCTTCCATAGGTCTCCACCAAGGAGAGATTTCCATTCCAATGGGCTTTGGGGACTTCTTCAAGGGTTCCTAACTCAGGGTGTGAGAACTTGTGAACTTAAAACATTTTTTTGATAATTATTTCAATATGATTGGTTTCCTTTGAAATCCTATGTACTTTATTTTATGCATTTACGTCAAGATTCTAAGAAGGGGTCAGTGAGTTCCACCAGACTGCCAAAGGGGACGACGACATAAAAATGGTTAAGAATTGAAAAGGGGTTAAGAGTCCCTTTTTGCTCATGCACACACCAAAATTTACAGAGGTGGAATCTGTGTACCCTCACTATCTTGTGTCTCCTTTTTCATACTTAACATTTCATATAAATTTTTCCAAGCATTGACCCATGTGGCAGAACATAGACTTGAAGACCTAATTTGAAATCCTTTGACACTAGCTATGTGATCCTGGGCAAGTCACTTGCTCTGTGCCTCATTTTCCTCATCTATAAAATTGGGTTTATAATAGCCTACCTCCCAGGGTTGTTGTGAGGATCCACTAAGAAGATGCAAGTCAACTGCTTTGCAAACTTTCAAGTGCTCTAAAAAAGCTGTTATGATGCTAGGCAGCTAGGTGGAACAGTAGATGGACCTGGAGTCATGATGAGCTGAGTTCAAATCTTGCCTCAGACACTTGCTAGCTGTGTGACTCTGGGCAAGTCACTTAACCTCTATCTTCCTTAATTCATTCATCTGTAAAATGAGGATAATAGTAGCTCCTACTCCCAGGACTGTTATGAAGAAAAAATGAGATGATAATAGTATAATGTCTGGGACATAGTAAAGTGTTATATGAACGTTAGCTGTTGGTTTTTATTATTAGCTCTGGTCTGGTTTGGGGAATAAAGAGTAAACTGGGTCCAGTGCAAGAAGCTAGAGCACAATAGAGAGATCTTGAGGCACTCATACTCATAAGATCATAGATTTAGAGCTGAAAGGCATCTTAGAGATCAAGTCCACCCCCAATATGTTGCAGATGAGGAAACTGAGGCCCAGAGAGGTTAAGTGATTTGCTCAAAGCAGGATTTAAACTTGGGTCTTCCAAATTTATTCATTGAACCACTTAGCTGCTTCTTTATTCAGTTGTTTCAATCTTGTCCAACTCTTCGTGACCCCTTCTGGGGTTTTCTTTGCAAAAAAACTGGAGTGGCTTGCCATTTTTCCCCCAACTTATTTGACAGATGAGGAAACTGAGGCAAACAGGGTTAAGTGACTTGCCCAGGGTCGTACAGCTAGTGTCTGAAGCTGAAACTGAAGTCTTCCTGACTCCAGGCCCACTCTCCAATTGCCTCTATCAGTGCCTAGTTCATCCCTAACTGTGATGTGTCCTTAGGCAAGTCATTTCCTCTCTTTATTCCTCTTTTTCTCTTTCTATAAAATGAGAGTGTTGGACTAGATACCCTCAAATTTCTTTTCCAGCTCTTAGCCTAGGCTCTATAAATTACTAGATAACAGAATATGAAACACTTTATAGCTCTAACTATACACTGTCAGACTGTTCTCTAAAATGACTGAACTGATTTATGGTGATATCAGCAATGAAGCATCCCCGTTTTCGCACAATCCCACCAACTTCGATGAACTTCTAAACTCACAGAACTCTTGAGATAGAAAAAGCTTTGGGGTTTAAAGCAATGCAATTCCCTCATTTTACAGAGAAGGAAATTGAGGCACAGTGAGTGGAGATGTCTTATCCAAGGTTACCTAACTAATTAATAGCCAGGACTAGAACTCAGGTCCCAATTTCCTATTTTAGGATATTTTCCATTATAACATACTACTATTTACTTCAGATGATTTTTTAATTGGTTAACATGAGTTCTGTAGATGACCCACTCAGATGGGACACAAGAATAACCCAAAGTACCCTTGAGGTACTTTAGGATTTTTTCCATTGAAGGGTAAGGACAAATCAGGGCATGACGGGAGAAGACTCTTACCCAAGTCTAACCCAAAATGCCAAGATGCAGCCTTGGCAAGACAAAGAAGGTATAATTATAACAATATGACTTGCTTAGTGGCAAGACAGACTCTGCCCAACATCAAAGAGTCCATTATCAAGGTCTGTCCAGCATCAAAAGGGAGTTTTGTTTGCTGATTGAAAGCCTATTCATGACAGAGTCATGTTGCTTGGGATGCGGTTCCTACTAGTGTTTTTCATTACCTAGAGCTGACATGGGTGGTCTGAGCTGACCAGCAGTTCTGGTCCATGGTTTTGACTATAACAGATTGATAGCAACAGAGTTCACCCTGAGTGTACACATGCAAAGGACTGTTGTTCAGTCAAGCCCAGAGCATTGGGTAAGATATACTCAGCAGCTTGGTTTGGGCCAGGAGCTAGGTATGGGTTGTAAAAATAATAATAGGGTGAGCAATGCACGGTGCAAGGAACGCTAAAGAGACTCTTGTTTATGAAAAACAATTTATTTAAATATATATAAGAGAAAAGATTTCTAATTCTTAGGGATTCTAACTCCACCCAAATAAACTCCCAGGTCCCGCAAGGAACTGCTTCTCCTGTGGTTCACAGGCTACACTAATCCTCCCTGATCTAACTAACCAAATTTATACTATTCTAAATAAACCTAACCACTCAACTCTTAACTTCGCCTTTAAGTTATAAAGATAACCAAGGCTAGCTGATTGAGTCTCCACAAGAATCAGGTTAGGACATAAGCCTTAACAGACTCAGAGTCCAAACCAAAGACCAGGTTTTGTTTGGTCTTTTCACAGTTTAACCAATCTATAGACAGTAACGGATAAATGAATAGCTTTTCCCAAGTTGGAAACGAAAACACTAGGCTCCTTCAGGTCTTTCACTCAGACAGAAAGAGAGAGGCAAAGATGTTACCTTCTCCAGCCCTGAGAGAGAAAGAAGCTGCATGTGGCTCTGTTGACTGCCTGAAGCCCACTCCTAGAATGTCACACCCAGCCAGTGAAACTGTCATAGAATAATGGTTATAACTGCCACCATTATTTTTACAGTGTCTGGGGAACATAAGAATTCAAGAAAATGAGAGGCATTAGCAAGAGCTTCACTGGGGGTCCTGGCACTTTATTGAGATCAGAATGTACTGGAATGATAACTCCTTTTCTTCCTTCAAAAAGATTAGAAGCTCCTCAAGAGTGCAGATTATGTCTTATTCATCTTTGTAAACAGATGGGCACAGAGTAGCCACACTCTGTTGTTGTTTAGTCATTTTCAGTCATGTCTGACTCTTTTTGACCCCTTTCGGTATTTTCTTGGCAAGAGTGGTTTGCCTTTTTTTGTGTGTGAATTCATTTTACAGATGAGGAGACTGAGGCAAACAGGGTTGACTTGCAAAAGATCACACAGCTATCAAGTGTCTGAGGTCAGATTTGACCTCATGAGAAGATGGTCTTCCTGATTCCAAACCCAGTGTTCTAATCACTGGGCCACCTAGTTGCCCTAAATATAATAAATATAATGTAATGTTATAATAAAAATATAATACATAGTCACTATATAAAAATATAATATGATAAAAATATATCTTTATTACATAAAAATATAACAATATAATGTGATGATATAATAAAAATATAATATAGCTTTATTGTGTAAAAATATAACAATGTAAAAATATAT
>NC_058133.1:206408621-206425551 GCF_016433145.1 Gracilinanus agilis | reverse complement strand
AGGCCAGGTTTGAACCTAGGACCTCCTGTCTCTAGGCCTGACTCTCACTCCACTGAGCTACCCAGCTGCCCCTGTATGTATTTTACATATATTTACCCCATACCTATATACATATGGGTAAGGGATATTATATATATATTTTTTTAATTTTAATTTTATTTTATTTTAAATAACCCTTACCTTTGGCCTTATTATCATCGATTCTAAGAAAGAAGAATGGCAAAGGCTAGGTAGTTGGATTAAGTGAATTGCTCAGGGTCACATAGCTAGGGAGTGTCTAAGGACTTATTTGAGCCCAGATCCTCCTGATTCCAGGCCTGGCACTTTATCCCCTCTATCTAATTATATCCCCTAGGATCTGGAAAAATCTATGTAAAAAATTTTGGCCCTCCCATTGTACCAGAGAAGTCTGAATTTCTTTTTCTTTTATGGGGTTTTATAGGACCTTACTGTAAAATTTGGATTAAGTATTTGGTCACAGGCAATGTAGTTTCTAAACTTTTTCTGTCTTTACATGTTATTGGCAACTTCCACAAAATTCCTCCCAAATTTTTCATTTACTTTCTTATGCCACAATATATTGAAGCTGCCATGTGAAAAGTTGTGATGTGGAAGAGATACTTGTATTTTTAGGGCAGCTGAGTTCAGAGACTCTCTTCAGGGAAACCTAAGGAGATTTCCCCCCAAAATTCTTATTCTATATCCACATCCAAGAAGATAGACCAATAGACTCCTAGGTCGAAGGTCTGAGCCAAAATCCCTTATTGTGGTTGGTGCCCTGTCATCCCCTCTATCCTCCACCAAATGGTACAGTTGGAAGTGGGGCACAGGAAGCTATTTAGGACATAGGTACACTCCCACCATCATCTCTCTCTCTCTTTTTTTAAACCCTTACCTTCTGCCTTGGGATCAATAATGTGTATTGGTTCCAAGGTAGATGAGTAGTAAGAGCTGGGCAATGGGGGTTAAGTGACTTGCCCAGGGTCACACAGCTAGGAAGTATCTAAGGCCAAATTTGAACCCAGGACCTCTTGGCTCTAGATCTGGTGCTCTATCCACTGAGCCACCTAGTTGCCCTATCACCATCTCCTCTTGGTGTTTTGGTGGAGTGGTGAAGAACACTAAGAATTTCTTCTAAAGAAGTCTCCTTTCCCCTCATTCTACAACACTCCTACTCGTTCTGTGTTCCAAGGAACTCTGGGAAGAAACCCTGGCCCACCCACCATGTAGACATACCTTTCAAAGAGTCAGTTCTTTCGATTGTTCCCTCTTGGTTTCCCATTGACAGGGGCATCTATGAACCAATGTCTCTTTTTGCTTTCTGGAACCAGAGCCAGAGCACCTGAACCTCTGATGTAAACAATCAGGCAGCCTAGACTTGTAGTAGGTGAGACCCTGGTTCGAATGTTCTCTGATCCCTACTATGGACAGGTCATTTAATTTCTGAGACTCGATTTCCTTATCTATAAAATGAGAATAATAAACCTATGTAGTACCTATCTCGCCCAGTTATTGTGAGGCTTAAATGAGAAAATGTTTCCAAAGTGCTTTTTAAAAACTACTTTAAGGGGGGCAGCTGGGTAGCTCAGTGGATTGGGAGCCAGGCCTAGAGACAGGAGGTCCTAGGTTCAAATCCGGCCTCAGACACTTCCCAGTTGTGTGACCCTGGGCAAGTCACTTGACTCCCATTGCCTACCCTTACCACTCTTCTACCTTGGAGCCAATACACAGTATTGACTCCAAGACAGAAGGTAAGGGTTTAAAAAAAAAAAAAAAAAAAGAAAGTGGAAGCCTCTAAAGAAGCTGATGTTTAGGGGGCAGCTGGGTGGCTCAGTGGATGGAGAACCAGGCCTAGAGACAAGAGGTCCTTGGTTCAAATCCAGCCTCAGCTGTGTGACCCTGGGCAAGTCACTTGATCCCCATTGCCTACCCTTACCACTCTTCTGCGTTGGAGCCAATACACAGTAGTGATTCCAAGGTAAAGGTAAAGGTAAAGGTTTTATATAAAAAATAATAATAATAATAATAAATTTTTTAAAAGAAAGCCCGCTTTAAAGTACTTTATATAAATGATAAAATACCACCTTCATCTTCATCACCATCATCTCTATCATCATCATTACCATCATTATCATTATTATCATCTCCTTCATCAAGGTTCAAGTCTTGCCTCTGTCCCATACTGGTTTTGTGAGTCAACTCTCTAACACCAAAAATTGCAGAGCAGGTCTATTGGTTTGGTCTCTGTTGATAGAAGGACTTGCCAGATAACGAAATCATAGATTAGGTCCAACAAAATGTTTTTATATATGCTTTTATTTGAGGTTTTTCCCCATTGCCATAATTTCCCTCAATATCCCTCCCTAGCCCATTCACAAAAGAGCCATCCCTTTTTAGCAAATAAATGTCCCCTATCGCTAAGGTAAGGTGTACAAGACTGCCCCTGTTTCTCTATATCCTTCTTCCGCTTCGAGCTGCTCTCCTATAGCTTCTTATCTGCAAAAATAGGGGACTACAACAGCAGATCTTTCGGGGCGCTTCTAGCTCTGATATTCTTCTGTGGATACTCTTTATTTTCACATAAATCTGGGCTTCTCCTGGATAAAATGGAGTCTAGAGAGAAGGAGCAGAGAAGATATACCAAAAGATTTGCCCAAGTCTTCTGGCCCTTCTTCCTGTTTCACTGGTATCACAGAGAGAAACCAAGTCCATAGGTGTTCCTCCATAACACCTACGCCAGAGACACCACTAGAAACCTCATGTGTGAAGTGGCATGGAAGGGGAGAGAACAGGTGAGGAGACTCTAAAGGCTGGGCACAGGTGGGGTGGAGAATGACACCCCAGAAAGGGATGAAGGAGCTGTGAAAAAAGGGCCCCATCTACTTCTTTCTCCTTGGAGGAAGAAGAAAGATTTACCTTCCCCTCACTGAATTCTCTAGATCTCTGCCCTACAACAAAACTAGTGGATTCTCTCAACTTCCTGACTCAAGGGTCCTTACAGCCCAGAGAAAATGGTTGTGTGAGCTGGTGCTGTCCAGTGGGCAGCATTAACAGCACATCCAACAAGTCCTGAGTTCAAGGAAGACATGAGAACCTGATCTCCTTTACCTGAATAACTTTGTGATAACCCATGACCAACATAGCCCATTCTCTGGGCTAGAAGAGGGGAATGGAGTGTGGCTAAAAAATATTCAGAAGTGGGAAAAGCTAGGTAGCTCATTGGATTGAGATTCACCATGAGATAGAGATGGGAGGTGCTGGGTTCAAATATGACCTCAGACACTTCCTAGCTGTGTGACTCTGGGCAAGTCACTTAATCTCTCTTGCCTAGCCCTTATAGTTCTTCTGCCTTGGAACCAATATACAGTATTGATTCTAGGATGGAAGATAAGAGGTGTTTTTTTGGTTTTTTTTTAAGTGTTCAGAAGTACTTTTAATAAGAGATTGTCCCAATTTTTTTCTCCACATAGTAGAGGTTTGGGGCCAGATTGGGACTGGAACTTACACCCTATGATGTCAGAGCTTCGAAGGATCCAGACCAGTGCTGCTGCCCATCACCACACCACCAAAAATAAATAAATAAATGCATGAAAAAGGACAAAGATGGAATGTTTTCCCCATGGTACCAACTAAACACATGACCCATTTCTTTCCCAGAGAAATTCTGAGAATTTGTCTATAGGAGCTGTCCCTCTTCATTCCTTCCCCCCCACCCAAATCCTTTAGCCTTGAATCCCTTCTATCTGCTTCCTTGCCTGGGGATTTTCTTTGCATTTGTCCAAATACTGCGAATGCAGGGAGAACACAGAGTTCTCAGGCTAAGGCAGGTGGGGCAGATACAGCCTCCATGTGCGTGTGTGAAAGGGGGAGTGGAAGGGGGGAGAGCAGGTGAGGAGACTCTAAAGGTTGGGTACAGGAGGGGGGGAAGAATGACACCCCAGAATGGGATGAAGAAGCTATGAAACAGAATCTGAGTGGGAGGAGGAATCAGCATTTCTGCCTTTAAATTATCCATCAGTTCAGCCCTCAGTGGTACTAAGCAATGCATAATGGAGGAGAAAGGTGGGGGAGATGACGGGGGACTAGGGTATAAGGAGGTGCTGGAGGGGAGCAGTTCCAGAGCCCTAGGACTCAGCCACCTACATCGACCAGGATCTGCGACCAGCTTGCCCAGCAGAGATGGCTCCAGGTATTCTATGTAGATATCTCCAAGATGATCATCTTTCCCTCTGCCCCAGGGGCAGGACTGTCCCCTTTCTCCCCTCTTGGACCAATAATTTCTATACCCTTCCTGTCAGAAATTTTTCCTTATTTTTAACTTCCATTCCACCTGCTTCAGTTTCATCCCTTTCACTCCTATTCTAAGCTTTTTTGGGGAAAGAAAACAACAGGTCCCCATTCTCCTCTGGTGCCCAAAGCTAGCAGAGAATCTTCCCTAGTCCCCAGATGGGTGGAGAGAAAGAAGGGAAACCTGGAGAAGGAGCCAGGTAGGGTTGAGACGGAGGGAAGACCTGGGGAAACAGAAATAGGAGTAAAATGATGTAAATAGGAGGATCACACTGAGGAGTTGCAAAAGGAGCCTTGGTTAAGGGCTTCTGAATACAGACTCTTTTGAGTCTTTTCTCGATTCAGAAGTTTAACAAACATTTAAAACACTTTCTTTCCTTAGGAGAAGAGTTAAGTATCTGAGATGAGGAGCTAAGTGCCAGTTTAGACCATCAAACCCCAAAACTGGAGATCAGGAATGGGGAATCTTGGGGAAACGGAAACTAAGGGTCCAGAAATAGAGCTAGGTGCCAAGTTCACCATCCAGGCATCAGCAGCAGGAAAGAGGAAGTTCTTATGGGAGCCGGATAGGAACTAGTGGAGCTAGTGATGGAATAGAGAAACTCATCTTTTCTTCTTCCAGGTATACGAGTCTGTCTTTTGATCCTCATCACCTTCGCCTTGCTGGGGCCACAGAGGGCTGCTGCCTTCCCCGCCATGCCTCTGTCCAGCCTCTTTGCCAATGCAGTACTCCGTGCCCAGCACCTGCACCAGCTGGTTGCTGACACATACAAGGAGTTTGTGAGTCTGTGAAGGACGGGGATTTGGGTCGAGTGGTTGAAACAGAGGAAAGACATGATAGTGGAGGGATTTTGATTTAATTCAATATGAAAGGGAGTCACTAGCTGCCATAGTCCTATCCTTGAAGAAGATGATTCTTAGAGTGATACATTGAATGCAGGGAGCACGATAAAGTTAGGGAGGCTATGTCAATAGCCCAGAGTGCAAGAGTAAGGATCTGGGCTAAGATGGTGGCAGCAAAAATGTAGAAAAAGGGTACATTTGAGAAGTATCATTCAGGAAGATCTAGCAAGACTTGATGGTGGTTGACTGGATAAGTGGGGAAGTCAAAGAAAAGTATCAAAGATGGGGCCCAAGTAGTGAGCCTGTGAGCCTGTTGACAATATTGGGCAGCTGAAAGGAGAGGCTGATAAATTCAGTATGGAAAAAAGTATATGCAACTGGGCATAAGTACTAAGGGGGATTCAAAATGGAGTGATCAGAGTTCATCATGGGAGGTGAAGAGGAGATGGAGATGGGAGTTGAGAAAGTACTTCTTAGACGTGGTACATTGTATCTGGCCCCAGTCCTGGCTTTGGCCACTCATTATCTTTGCTTGGCTATTCCCACAGGAGCGAACCTACATTCCAGAGGCTCAGAGACATTCCATCCAGAGTACCCAGACGGCTTTCTGTTTCTCAGAGACCATCCCAGCTCCCACTGGCAAGGATGAAGCCCAGCAGAGATCCGTGAGTGACTCCCTTTCCCACCCACCCCCAGCCTCTCGGCTCACTCCAAAGAGACAAAGAAAGAGCCTGAGGAGCCAGTCTCCCCTAAGCTGAGTGCTACCAATGCCCGGAGAAGTCTGAGCAGCTCTCTTCCTTTTAAATGAGAGGAAATTAGTCCTTGACTTTAAATTAAAGTAAATTAAAACTCAAAATTACGGTAGTCTCTCTAGCTCCCTCACTACAAATCAAGAAGACTCAGGGCGCAGGGCATTAGAACAGCTGCCCAGGGCAAAAGCAAGTGCCAAAGATAGATTAATTGAGTACTTTGTGCACAATAGAACTTATTTTTTTAATTTGTTTTTATTCTCAATTTACCAAATGTCAATCAAAATGATCATTTCCACAAATAGATAGATAGAAATAGTTATAGGTATAGGTATAGGTATAGGTATAAGTATAGGTATAGGTTTAGGTATAGATATAGATATAGTAGAATGGGGGGAAAAGATTGTAGGTGAAACTTCTAGTCTCTATAATTAGCTATTAATAAACAAGGTCTGGGTCTAAAGTTCCCTTTAACTGCCCTTGCTCACAGTTTTCCTCCTTTCTTCCCTCTTCATTGCCAGGATGTGGAGTTGCTTCGTTTTTCCCTTCTGCTCATCCAGTCTTGGCTCAGCCCTGTACAGTTCCTCAGCAGAGTCTTTACCAACAGCCTAGTCTTTGGTACCTCAGACCGTGTCTATGAGAAGCTGAGGGACCTGGAAGAGGGGATCCAAGCTCTCATGCAGGTGAGGCTGGAGGAGAGCTCCTGACATCTCCCAAGAACCAGGACCTTTTTCCTGTCTGCTAATCAAACTCCCTGTAGCCCCTGCCTTTGGTCTATGATCCTTTCTAGCTTACAATTGATGGTAGAGAGAAGAGAAGAGGAAGTAGGGATTGAGAGGGGGATAAGGGAAGAATAGAACCGACACTTTTCCTTTCTTTCAGAAGAGCCCGAATCCAAGGTCTTTTTAGCTGAGTAGAGAAATCATTCTCCTTTACTTTCCTCATTTAAGCTAGTGATCCCACTTCCTTTTTATTTTCTTGATTTCAAACCTAAATGAGAAGGGAAGAGGGAACAGATGAGATGGAGAGTTTTCCCCCTTGACAACTTCTTTTCCCTCCCTTTTTAGGAGCTGGAAGATGGCAGTTCAAGAGGTGGTCTAGTCCTCAAGACAACCTATGACAAATTTGATACCAACCTACGCAGTGATGAGGCACTGCTCAAGAATTATGGGCTGCTCTCCTGCTTCAAGAAGGACCTGCACAAAGCTGAGACCTACCTCCGGGTCATGAAGTGCCGCCGTTTTGTGGAGAGCAGCTGTGCCTTCTGACGGCCCTTGACTGTGTCCCCACCCATGGCACTACTCCTTTTCAGAGGATGACAGGCCACCTCTACCTAACATGCCTTTCCCCTAAGAAAATAAAATTGCATTAATCTAACGGTGTGTCTTCTGCTGCATCATTTGGTAGGGTGGGTTGGAAATGGTGGCAGTTAATGGGAATGATCTAAGGGCCCACTTCTGTCTAAGGCAAAGTACATCCCAGTTTCTCTAGTTTCTAAAATTGGTCTGAAGTTTAAGTGACTTGCTTAGGAAAATCAAGAAAAAGTTCTTTCTTGCTCTTACCATTTCTGTCACACCATTCTCCCAACCTTATTCCCTGTGGAGCCCTAGTTCCAGTTGCCTCGTCAGCCATAGGCCCAGGGACTTCCTCCCAACCCAGTCATCTTTATTTCTACAATTATAAAACCAGGGGCAAGAGAGAGAGGAAACAACTGAAGATAAAGGATAAGAGAACAGAAGTTAAGGAGCCCATAAGCCCCCGTAAGAGTAGGATTGTAATATATACTTTTGCTATTATGTGTGAGGAAAAAAAAACCCATTCCAGGAGTAGTGATCAAACATTTCAATGTATTAGAGGGAATCAGAACAGCCAGTATTGAAACTCAGTCCCACCGGTGAGGATCTGTAGCTCTTCTGTTAACTTATGGTTTTAGAGAATTACCTTGGACACTAAGAGGTTTCATAGATTAAGAACCCAGTAGAATTGCTTGTTGGCTATGGGAGGGGAGGGAAAGAACATGAATCAAGTA
This sequence comes from Gracilinanus agilis, assembly GCF_016433145.1. NCBI lineage: Eukaryota > Metazoa > Chordata > Mammalia > Didelphimorphia > Didelphidae > Gracilinanus > Gracilinanus agilis. Next base: position 206,417,643 of record NC_058133.1, on the reverse strand, counting down.
ACAATGAAAAAATATTCTAAATTAATTAATTAAATAAAAGTTTTCAAATAAAAAAAAGAACTATAAGGGAGTGCAAAGACCATTTGGATAAACCCCTTCCCCATTTTTCAGAAGAGGAACTGAGGTCCAAAGAAATTACATGATTTATCTAAAGTCACAGAGCCAGGAGAGATAGATCTTGAACAAAGATCTTCTCATTTTAAATCCAATAGTATTTTCCACCCTACTTGTCCACAGTCTAGTATGCATCAGAGATAATAAGACTTGAACTCAGGTCTTTCTCCCTCCAAAGCTAGATCGCTATCCACCTACTTCACTCTGCCATAGTAAGATATGGAAAAGTGAATTGGGAAGGTCTAAAGGCATAGTTTGTGTTTTGGAGTCATAGTCAGGCAGACATAGGGCATGGAGTTGGCTCTGAGTCCCAAGAGGGAGGCTCTGCTTTGATTCTTTACACATACTATGGAGAGTTCTTAGTTTTTTCTCATGCTTCCAAATAAAGTTGTCTCAGCTGAAAAATTAGGAGCAAGTTGATGAAGAACTCTATTTTCTCACATACACATCTTAGAGGTGCTTTTTCTTTACTTTTTATTAAATTTATTTTTAAACTCTTGTGTCTTAGTATCAGTATTAAGACAGAAGGGCAGCAAGAGTCAAGCAACTGAGCTTAAGGAGTTGCCCAGGGTGGGAGTTTTGAGAAGCTTTTGCAAAAGTCTGGTGGGGGCAGCCGGGTAGCTCAGTGGGGGCAGCTGGGTAGCTCAGTGGATTGAGAGCCAAACCTAGAGACAGGAGGTCCTAAGTTCAAATCTGGCCTCAGACACTTCCCAGCTGTGTGACCCTGGGCAAGTCACTTAATCCCATTGCCTACCCTTACCACTTTTCTGCCTTGGAGCCAATACACAGTATTGACTCCAAGATGGAAGGTAAGGGTTTAAAAAAATTTTATTAAAAAAAAAAAGATGGAAGGTAAGGGTTTAAAAAAAATAAAATAAAAAGTCTGGTGCAAGATTTTGCAGAAGAGGGCTGGCACATGCACAAAACTAAAAGGAGAGATTCCAGGATATAAGGACGATATAAAAGGAAACTCACAGAAACAGGTAGGGGAAGTATTCCTGTCTCTTCAAGGAGTTTAAAGAGAGCACTTCCAGCTCTTGGGCTATCCAAGAATGAGGTTACCTGACTTTCTTTGGAAGCCATTTGGTTCCTGTTTTCTGTGATTCAGCTACCCAGCCATCGAGTTCTCAAGTGAGATGTCCTGTCCACCTTTCTTCACAGTAGTCCTCAATTGAGTTCCTGAGATCCGGTGCCACATGGGATTTTTGTACCAACTAAGAAGAACCCTAACAGAGCCCAGGGACCTGTCTGTGAAATTGAGGCCGGAACCAATTTGGCTCAGAACAAGAGGGAGAATTCATCAGTTTACCTCACCCTATCTGTTACTGATGAACTAAACTCTTCAAATATTAATTTGAGGACCAGATTAGATCAGAAAGTTAGAGAGTGGGGTTCTAATTAGTCAGAGAGTGTAATTTAGGAAGCATCAAGATCAAGAAGAAGACTCCATGAGGAGTCCATAGATTTTGGGAGGAGATTAGAGGGGAAGATTAGGGTCACCTTTCCCTCTGGTCCTCTATCCCTTCCTGAGTTAAGGAATAAATCAATTTACTGTTTATATCATTGAGAAGCAGTCAGATTGCATTAAAATTCATCATACTGCAGGTGAAGTCTATCATCTGGGCCTACAGCCTGTTACCATCTAAAACTAGGTTCAGCACTGGTCTAAACCTTTTAGAACAAACAATTTACCTATTTCAGTTAATTTACATATTTCACTCTGAAAAGGTGGGAGACTAGAGGTCTAGAATAAGGGGAAGCTGGCATAGCAGATAGAGCACTGGGCTTGGAATCAAGAAGATTCAGCCTCAGACACTTACTAATTGTGTGACCCTGGGTGAGTCACTTAACCCTTTTTGTCTCAGTTCCTTATCTGTAAAATGAGCTGGAGAAGGAAATGGCAAACTACTCCAGTATCTTTGCCAAGAAAATCCCACAGGGGCAGCTGGGCAGCTCAGTGGATTGAGAGCCAGGCCTAGAGATGGGAGGTCATAGGTTCAAATCTGACCTCAGACACTGGGCAAGTCATTTAAATCCCATTGTCTAGCCCTTATAGTTTTTCTGCCTTAGAACCAATACACAGTATTGATTCTAAAATGGAAGGTAAGGGTTGTTTGTTTTTTGTTTTTTTTTAAACCCTTACCTTCTGTCTTGGTGTCAATACTGTGTATTGGCTCCAAGGCAGAAGAGCGGTAAGGGTAGGCAATGGGGGTCAAGTGACTTGCCCAGGGTCACACAGCTGGGAAGTGTCTGAGGTCAGGTTTGAACCTAGGACCTCCCGTCTCTAGGCCTGGCTCTCAATCCACTGAGCTACCCAGCTGCCCCCTGTTTTTGTTTTTTTAAAAAAAGAAAGAAAGAAAACCCCACAATGGGGTCTCAAAGAGTTAGACATGGCTCAACAACAATAAAAAAAAGTCTTGAATATTGCATATGTTGTCAGATTTGGTTGTTGATGGGTTTGGTTTGTTTTGCTGAAATTATTTTTTTCATTTTTTAGTGTTATAAGTGATGGTTTTCTGGGTAAAGGAGGAAGGAAGCACATATTCAGAAATGAAGGTAACATAGATGTAGTGAGGAGTTGTAAGGGAGCACTTCCCATAGAACTGGACATTCAAAGTGCCACTCACATCACCAACTCCAGGCCCATATCATCAACAGAATATTCCAGATGTGCTATTCTGACCAAGGAAGAATGCAGTGAGACTTCTTTCTCCCTCATTTCAGACACTATGCTTCTATTATTTCAGTTGTGGATAGAATTAACTTTTTTGGCTATTTTGTTTACCTATGCCCTTTCTTATTTAAACCTTTACCTTCCCTCTTAGAATCAATACTATGTATTGGTTCCATGGCACAAGAGTGGTAAGGGTTAGGCAATGGGGGTTAAGTGACTTGCCCAGAGTCACACAGCTAGGAAATGACTGAGACAAGATTTGAACTTCCTGTCTCTGGGTATGGCTCTCAATCCACTGAGCCATCCAGTTGCCTCCTGTTTACCTATACTCTTGACCTCATTTTCTCCATCTCCTCCTGCAATCACCTCTCCTCTTTAGTCTTCAGTCTCTCCCTATCTATAGGCTCATTCTCTATTGCCTATAAACAACACCAGGTCTCTCTCATCCTTTAAGAAACCAATTCTTCCCTTGAGCCTACCATCTTTCAAACTATTGTCTTAGATCTCTCCTCCTCATAGCTGAACCCCTAAAAAGTTATTTGTATTCCTAACTTCTGGCTCACCCCTTACTCATTTTTCTGCCCTCTACAGCTTGGTTTTTAACCTCATTACAGCTGAAACTGTTATCTTCAAAGTTTTTACTGATCTCTTAACTGTCAAATCCTATGGCACTTTCTGAATCCTCATCCACCTCCACCTCTCTACGGCACAAGACACTGTTGACCACCCTCTATTCCAAGATACTTTCTCCTCTCTGGGTTTTCATGACTCTAGTCACTTGGTTTTCCTCCTACCCTTCTGAAAATTCCATCTCAGACTCCTTTGCCAGATCATCATCCAAGTCCTGCCTTGTATTGTGGATGTATTCCAGAATTCTGTCCTGGGGCTTTTTTCCTCATTCACAAAAGGCACTAATTGGGCAAATTAATCTCTCTCTCTGTGTGCCTCAGTCTCTGCCTCTGTCTTTGTCTCTCTCTGTCCTCTCTTTTCTTGGTTGTGTTCAATGAACAAGGATAAGTTGTTGTGAGTCCAGGGGAAGACAGGCCTGCCTCAGTTTCCTCAATTGTAAAATAGGGATCATAATAGCTACCTAACTCCCAGGATTGTTTGAGCATCAAATGAGAGAATATTTGCAAAGTGCCTAGCACACAGTAGGTACTTAATAAATGCTGTTCTCTTCCCCCTGCTTCCTTCCTTCCCCTTACCCTGAATTTCTACAAAACTGGTGAGTACATGGCCTTCTGTGCAAGTCTATGACTGGGATGGACCTCTCTCCTGTTTGCATCTTCTTTTCTTTGGGACAGAGTCTTGTGAAATTTTGAATAGTTGGAAGGGAAAATTGGCTGACAGCTAAGCCAGGCAAGCTACCAACACAAGATTCAGGATAGCCATGACTAGATGAGCTCTTCTTCCTTGCCCTATCTCTCAGAGGGAAGTTGGGGCTAGAATTGTGTCTATCTACCATACACCAAAGGCTAGCTAACTGACTTGGGGGATAACACACTGGACCTGAAGTCAGGAAGACCTGAGTTCAAATCCAGTCTCAGACACTTACTAGCTGTATGATCCTGGGCAAGTCACTTAAATACTATTTGCCATATTCAAGTGAAGAAAGAAATTCTCTCTCCACTTCATTCCTTTCAGCTTTTCCACAAATATGCAGCACCACAGCATCATGGCTAACAGTCTCTCATCCAATCAGAAGTCATCTCTCTTTTCTCTCTCTCTCCCTTTCCCCTCTCCCTACCTTCCTCCCTCTCTCTTTCTCTCTCTCCCCCTCTCTCCTTCCCCCCCTCTCTATCTCTCTCTCTACCCCTCTTCCTCTTTTTATCTCTCTCTCTGTCTCTGTTTGTCTGTCTGTCTGTCTCTCTACCTGCCTGCCTGCCTGCAGCAACACACTGCTGTCCTTGGTATTGCCCAAAGCCTGGGCAGGGGCAAAGTTACATGAACACAAAGCTATTAAAACTAGCATGTTTCATAGATGGCCATAATTCTTGTAATGGCTGCTTCCTGTCCAGTACCATAAAGGGAAGTGCCCTGGATCCTTACACTCAAAGGCGGAGTCTCTCACAGATTGCAGAGAGATAACCCAGCTTTAGACTTTAGCCTTGATTATTTTCCTTGAGCCCTCCAGATCCAGACAACATGGCTTCAGGGAGAGATATCTCCAAACTGTTCCTAGTCCTCATTTCACTGTTCTGTGTGCTGTCTGTTGTTGAAGCAATAGAAGCAGGAGATGGGATAGCACTTCTGCTGCTCATGTTCTCTGCCTTACGGGACCTGGGCCTGTTTGGGGAAATACACCAGGAAGAGAAATGGACAGATGTGACTTTGAGGGGAGAGTCTCCCCAGTCAAACATAGATGTGCAGATCTGTGTTTGAGATTTAAAGCTGAGAAATCAGTTTCTTAAAAATCAAGGTCCAGTTAGCAAGCAGACAGTGATTTTCTACTCCTTAGAAGATGTTGCCTTAAAATGTAAAGGCTGTTTTATGTAAAAATGGAAGGAGGGGTCATTTTATTCTCTTTGAACGTAAGCCTAATGGTTCGCCAATGTGAAAATGGTCCAAGAACTTGTAAAGGTTTATGGGAAGGGGTGGAGGGTGCTGCCAAAGAAATGAGACAACTAATACTTCACCCTATATGATGTTCTATAGCTTCTGGAGGAATAAAGATATAGGACAAAGAAATGCCTGTTTAGATCTGTTGGATGTCAGATATTTTCTGTACCCATAATGCCAAGAAAATGCTACCTAAAGAGATGAGGAATCCTTGTTCTGTATATGCTTCAAAGAATTTGTCTAGTTTGTAGCCCCGGATAAACACTTCATTTAAACAAAGAATTCTGTTAGTAGGCATTTGAAAGTTTAGAACACTTTTTCTAAAGGAACTGAGAAACATGGATGTTATTACATATTTGCTATTTAAATAAAGGGAAGGTTTGATATTTTTAAAAAGTTTTCTATTGATTACTAAGCACCTCTGGAAAATACATCAAAATAAACATTAGACTTGTGCTAACGAAATGGGAAAATATACAAATGGCCAGAGCTGGAGTTCAGAGAATCTAGGTTCCAGTCTGGTCTTCTGAGACCTATCTCCTAGCTGTGTGACCCTGAACAAGCCACTTAACTCCAATTGCCTGGCCCTTGTCGTTTTTATGTCTTAGAACTGACAGAAAGTAAGAGTTTAAAACTAAACAAAACTTGAAGAGCAGCTAGTAACTGAGTGGATTGAGAGTCAGACCTTGAGAGGAGAGGTCCTGGGTACAAATATGACTTCAGACACTTCCTAGCTGGGTGACCATGACCAAGTCATTTAACCCCAATTGCCTAGCCTTTACTGCTCCTCTGCCTGGGAACTGATACTTAGTATTGATTCTAACACAGAAAATAAAAGTTTAAAAGAAAAAAACAGCCAATACTGAATATCCAGCAGTTTTATTCAAATAAAAATTCAGGGAAGGGAGGAAGCAGGCAGAGAACAAAGAGGGTTGCTGTGGTAGGCATGAGGGACAATCAGTGAAAATACCTAGTCCCAGAATGGAACATCTTGTTCAAGGAACAGCAAGAAGTACAGTATTGCTGGATTACAGAGAACATAGCGGGGAACAAGGGTTAGGATTGGAAAGGCAGGAAGAGGACATGCTATGAAGGGCTTTAAAAGCCACACCATTTATATGGATGTGCTCTTACAACAATGACCAACACGGAAGTATGTTTTGCATGATAATATATGTATAACCCAGATCAAATGGCTTCCCATGGTGGGGAAGGGAGATAATTTAGATCTTATAACTTCAGAAAACACATGGAAAACTGTTATTACATGTCATTGGAAAAATAAAATATCAAAAGAAAAAGAAATGTAATTGAGAAATATTTAGCAAAATAAAGAAAAATGCAATAAAATATCACTCAGATTTTTTTAAAGCAAAACCAAGCATTTTATATTTAATTCTGGAAGTAATAGAGAGCCACTGAAGTTTATTAATTTGGGGGAGTTTATTAAATGTGTCAGATTTTTGCATTACCAAGATCACTTTGATGGCTGAATGGAGGATGGACAAGAGAAAAAAGAGAGAGTTGAGGCAATCCCACAGCGGGCCATTGCAATTGGCCACGCTGAGGGGATGAGGATCTCTGCCAGGACTGTGACAGTGTCAGAGGAGAGAAGGGGACATATAGGAGAGATGCTACAAGAGAAGAACCTACAGGTCTTGGCAACAGATTAGATACAGGAGTGAGAGAGGGAGGAGTACATATGACACCGAGGTTGGGAGCCAGAGTCATTGGGAAGATGGCGAGTTTTCAACAGTAATAGGAAAGTAGGAAAAGAAGGGAGGGTTTGGAAGGAAAGATAATGGTTTCTCCCTTTTAGACATGTTGAGTTTGAGATGCCTATGGACAACCCAAATTGGAGATGTCTAAAAGGTAGTTGGTGGTATAGGACCAGAATCCAGGAGAGAAGTTAGGGCCAGATAAATAAATCTGGGAAGACAGAATAGAAGAAATCTCAACATTCCCATAAAGTTGTGACCTCTTTTCTAAAAAGGTTTTGTAGAAGGCTATCCACCTCCAGAGAAAGAACTGTTGGAGTCGGAATGCAGATTAAGGCATGTGATTTTTCATTTTAGTTTTTTGGGGGTTTGGTTTTATATGGTTATTCTCTTACAAAAATGAATGATATGGAAATATGTTTAAGTGATAGTACATATTTAATCCAGATTGAATCGCTTGCCCACTCCAGAAACGGGGAGGGGAGGGAGAGAGGGAGATAATTTGGATCATATAACTTTGGAAAAATTAAGTAGGAATTTGTTATTACATGTAATTAGTAAAACAAAATATCTTTATTAAAAAATAAAATAAAGCACTGTACAAAGGCTTTTAAAAAGCTTTGTAAAATTATAGATATTTTAGATTGATCAGGCATATAGGTTAATTATCCTTTACCAAAAAAGGCACAAATCTTCTATCACATTGTAGAATGCAATTGACTCCAAGCAGGTTAAATGCAGTTCTCATTTTACGCCATAGAATAGCTTTGAATATAAGTTGGTCTTATCTCAATAAAGTTCAGTGAAGGCAGTTAATATGGAAATGTTTCACATGGCTTCACACACACATATATATATATGTATATATATTTTTTTTAACCCTTGTACTTCGGTGTATTGTCTCATAGGTGGAAGAGTGGTAAGGGTGGGCAATGGGGGTCAAGTGACTTGCCCAGGGTCACACAGCTGGGAAGTGGCTGAGGCCGGGTTTGAACCTAGGACCTCCCGTCTCTAGGCCTGACTCTCACTCCACTGAGCTACCCAGCTGCCCCCACACATATATTTTTAATAGCTTACCTTCTCAATGGATGGGGAGGATCTGAATGGAAAGAGAAGATTTGGAGCTGAAAATTTGAAAAACAAATGTCTAAAAAAATAAACAAAGTTCATCCTCCCCCCAAAAAGTTCAATTAAACATGAAATTTGAAAGGGGTTCTCAGTTTGCCATAGTTTCATAAATGTACTCCAGTAGCAAAAAGACTTTTAGTTTCAAGGCATGGAAATGCTTTGTTGCAAAGGACAATTTCTAGGACTTTACAGAACTATCTTCACTTTGAAATAGTAATAGTAATCATAATTATACTGTTAATAATTATTTATACATTAATGAAATTGATTATTATATATTAATATCTAATTTAAATTGCTATATTAAAATAAATATGATTATATATATAGTGTTTATATAGTACTTTATATAATTGGAATAACTGCAAACAAAAAATTCAAAACAGCAGCATAATAACTACCATTTCAATCACACTTTAAGGCCTACAAAGCACTTTATAAATATCTAATTTTATCTTCTCAACACCTCTGGGAAGAAGGAGCTACTATTATCCCCATTTTATAGATAAGGAAAGAGGCTGGCCACCTTAAGTGACTTGCCTGCGGTTATACTTACTGCCTCCAGGTTCAGTGCTCTATCCACTACACCACCTAGCAGCACATTAGTATAATTGCATGTTACACATAGATTATTAGCAGATCACACTTGGATAGCTCACCCAGATGTAAAATTTCCATATTTAATGCATAAAATGACAATTCCTTTTAAAAAAAAACAAACAACTTTTACCTTCTGACTTAGAAAGAAAGAAAGAAAGAAAGAAAGAAAGAAAGAAAGAAAGAAAGAAAGAAAGAAAGAAAGAAAGAAAGAAAGAGGGAGGGAGGGAGA
>NC_058133.1:206303434-206408405 GCF_016433145.1 Gracilinanus agilis | reverse complement strand
AGGGAGGGAGGGAGGGAGGGAAGGAGGGAAGGAGGGAGGGAGGGAGGGAAGGAGGGAGGGAGGGAAGGAGGAAGAATCCTGTATATACATTATTAGCAACTTCTCCCCAGACTGTGTAGCCCCAGGGACATCTCCCACATTTGAGTCCTGTAAGTCCACACACTATTGTTGTAGAGAGGGAACTTGCAGAGGAATCATACACACTGGACATATGTAGTATGTGCTGTTAATGGTTAACAGTGGCACACTCTGGGACACCTGGGAGGCACAGAAGCTGCAGAGTCAGGCCTGGAGTCAGGATGGCCTAGCCCTGGAGGCTCTTCTTTCTTAGAATGGATACTAAGAGAGAAGTAAGAATTTTTTTTGTCTGTTTTAAATATAAATCTAATATAATAATAGATAATATCTTATATATTATATATCATATATAATAATAAATATAAATAAAACCCTTGTCTCCAGATCCAACTCTCTATTCACTGAGTTACCTAACACCCCAAGAAGGTTAAGTTTTTTAAAAATGACAGCCCTTGCTCTCAAGAAGTTCACAATCTAATAGGGGAAACAAAGAGTAAATAAATATGTACAGACAAGAATAAAAAGGAAATAAATAGCTGAGGGAAGGCACTAGAATTAAGAGATATTAGAAATAAGAGCTTCTAGTGGAAGGTAACACTAAATGGATTTTTCTTCAGTGTTGTATTTGTCTAAAAAAAACCTGTGATATTCCATTTCACACTCATCATGAATTTTTAAAGTGTTTAGGGCAGGGCAGCTAGGTGGTTCAGTGGCTAGAGAGTTGAGCCCAGAGATTGGAGGTCCTGGATTCAGATCTGACCTCAGAAATTTTCTAGCTGTGTGACCCTGGGCAAGTCATTTAATCTCATTTGCCTACTACTTTTCTGTCATAGAGTTGTTTCTTTTTTCTTTACCTTCCATCTTAGAATCCATACTGTGTATTGGTTCCAAGGCAGAAGAACATAAGGGCTAGGCAATGGGGTTTAAGTGACTTGTCCACCTCCAGAGAAAGAACTCTTGGAGTGGGAAGGATGTGGATAAAAGCATTCTGTCCTTCATATCAGTGTATTTATGGTTTTATTTTGGGGTTTTGGTTATGTATGAGTGTGCTCTTACAGCAATGACCAATTAGGAAGGGTGTTTTGCTTAATAATAACATTATGAAAATAAAATAACATTAAAAATAAGTATATCATCTCATCTGATCCTCACAACAACCCTGGGAGATAAGTGCTATTATTATTTCTATTTTACAGATGAGGAAACTGAGGGAAACAGGGTTAAGTTTCCCAGCCATGTGACCCTGGGCAAGTCACTTGACCCCCATTGCCTAGCCCTGACCACTCTTCTGCCTTGAAGCCAACACACAGTATTGACACCAAGACAGAAGGTAAGGGTTTAAAAAAAAAAAAAAAAAAGTATTGAGGCTCCGCTTCCCCTGGTCAGGAGATGGGGAAGCTCTCCCAGTCAGAATAACCGTGGGACAAGAAGATGGTATAGAGGCAGCTAGGAGGTGTAGTAGATAGAGTGCCAGAGCTCTAGTTAGAAAGACACCTCTTCCCAAGTTCAAATCTGACCGCAGCCACTTACTAGCTGTGGCACACGCACACACATACACACTCACTGCCCCCCCCCCCCAAGTCATTTCACCCTCTTTGCCTCAATTTTCTTATCTGTAAAATGAGCTGGAGAATGAAACGGTAAACCATTCCAGTATGTGTGGCTTGCCAAAAAAACTCCAAAAGGAGTCACAAAAGTCTGACACTACTAAAAAATAACAAGCTGGCATAGTGGCTAGAGTGCTGACCTGGAGACAGGAAAACTCTTCAGTTCAAATTCAGCCTCAGACTCTTACTGGTTGTGTGACCCTAGTCATTTCATCTCAGTTTCCCCCTCTGTAAAATGGGGTTGATAATATATCACCTACCTCCCAGGATTATCATGAAGATTGAATGAAATAATAATTGTAAAGCACTGAGTCCATAATAATTAGTGAGGTATTTTCCCTTTCTCCATTGAGAGAGCAACACCTGGTAAAAATTTACCTTTGAATTCATCTGTAAAAAACAGGTATAGGGGGGCAGCTGGGTGGCTCAGTGGATGGAGAGCCAGGCTGAGATTCCGGGAGGTCCTGGTTTCAAATGTGGCCTCAGACACTTTTTAGCTGTGTGATCCTAGCCAAGTCCCTTAACCCCCATTGCCTAACCCTTACCACTCTTCTGCCATGGAACCAATACACAGTATTAATTCTAAGGTAGAAAGTAAGGGTTAAAAACAAAAAAAGGAAAAAATAACAGGTATGGCAAACAATTGGAAATTGAGGGGATGTCTATCCATTGGGGAATGGCTGAACAAATCGTGGTATATATTGTTGATGGAAAACAATTGTGCTCTAAGAAATGATCAGCAATGCCAGCTCCAGGAGTGGGGGAGGGAAGAAGGAAGGGAGACAATATGGATCATATAACTTTGGAAAACTCATGTGGAAAGTTGTTAATAAAAAAAGAAAGAAAGAAAAAAGAAATGATAGGCAAGATGATTTCAGAAAAATCTGGAAAGATCTGCAGGAACCCATGCAGAGTGAAATAAGCAGACCTGGGAACACATTGTACACAGTAACTGCAATATTGGATGCTCATTATCTGTGAAAACTTGGCTTCTCTCAGCAATAGAATCACCTGGGAAGGGGCAGCTGGGTAGCTCAGTGGATTGAGAGCCAGGCCTAGAGATGGGAGGTCCTAGGTTCAAACCCGGCCTCAGACACTTCCCAGCTGTGTGACCCTGGGCAAGTCACTTGACCCCCATTGCCCACCTTTACCATTCTTCCACCTATGAGCCTATACACAGAAGTTAAGGGTTTAAAAAAAAAAAAAAAAAAAAAGAATGATCTGGGAAAATCCCCAAAGACCTATGCAGGGAAAGCTCTCCACCTCCAGAGGAAGAACTGTTGGAGTCATCGTTCACCTCAGTGTTTTTTAGTTTTTGTTTTTTTGTTTTGTGTGAAGAACCTGTTCTTTGCTTGGTTGGGTCTCTGGAGGTAGGTGGTGTGGTGAAGAATGAAATGAAAATGACTATAAGTCAAAATTGCAGAGGCTGTTCCTTCTCTCTCTCGTGCCATCTGCTGATTTTAATTTTTATACCCTCTTTTCTTTATGATCTCATACAAGTTTTTTTTTCCATACATTCAAAATCACATATTAACTTTTGAAACATCACAAGATTGACATTTACTAATTATCTTACTGTGGTTAAACAAAGAAGCAAGCTTGTCAAAAATTATTCATTACAGGGTGGCTTAGTTTGAACTTATTCTTTTCAGCCATGCGTAAGGTACAAGTACATCAGTTCCTAGCTAAACATAATATTTAATTATATTTTAACTAATTATATTATGTATATAGTTATGTTATACTATTCATTCCCATCATCAATCAAGGAGATAGTTATGGTAGTTGATTACATCCAATAAGATACAATATTATCAGTCTGGTCCAATGTTTTGTTCCCATGGTGTTTTTTCTGTTATAGGATCACTAAGAATACAGTTCTGGTAGGGTGATTCTGTGCTAGTTTGTCATTGCCTTAATTTCTTTGTGTTTCACTGTTTCTATGGTCTGTAGGAGTTTGGGAACAAACTCAGGCCAGGTATTTTCTTGCTGGGAACTTTAGAAACTTGCATTAACTCACTAACTGCTGGTTTTCTGCTGGGCTGATTCTAGGGGAAGTTTCTATACTCTAAGGGGTTGTACAGGGGTTTATTTTGGGATAGTGGGTAGTCTATGGCTGTGATTGTTCTTGCCATGAACCTGTATTGTTTTTCTGTGTCTCCTTTGAGCTGGATAAGGATATTGATTGTAATAATTTCAATGCAAGTGAATGTCACTGTAAAAAGAATCATATAGGGTAAACTGAGTGTGGAATCTCCATCCTCCTGACAACCTGCCGTGCTGGATTGTCAGAGCTTGTGAGTAGCCGTGCCAACCTCACAGCCTCGATGGCTTCCGGCAGTTTTGTAAGATTAAAATTAAATATCCAAATACTCCAAGAATTACTTTTATAAGATTTATTAATAATACTCAATGTAAAGAGAAGTAAAGTGAGAGAAAGAGCGTTTCTCCAGCTGCATTAGCAGGGAAAAAAACCCCGAGGACATGGTTACAGAAACTTAACAACCAAACGTAAGAATGTACGTGAGGACGCAGAGGAAAGGAATTCTGGGGAATGTAGTCCTAGGGTACAAAATTCCAGCTACACAGTTTTATTTTGGGGTATTGGTTATGTGTGGATGAGTGTGCTCTTAGACAATGACCAGTATGGAGGTGTGTTTTGCATGATAATAAAACATTTAAAAAACAGGGACAGAAAACAAGGCGAAAGGAGGGGGAAATTCAGACTTCATCGCAAACAGCTGGGCTTCATTGCAGCTATCGTTTTGTGTGTATTTCTATATACACATATATGTTTTCATATATTTATAGAAATATTGCTTCCGAGTTTACTCCAACTTAAGCAATTTAATTAAAATGATGACAGTGAATTCTTTGGGATCTCTGCTATAAGTAACGACTGGAAGAAATATGTTTATCTCTAAGGCCTTTTTTTTTTTTTTTTTTTTTTTTTTTAAATAACCCTTACCTTCCATTTTAGAATCAAAGTAGTTTTAGAATCAACACTAAGAAGTGGTATGGGATAGGCAATGGGGATATGGTCACCCAGGTAGGAAGTGTCTGAGGTCAAATTTGAACCCAGGACCTCCCGTCTCCAGACCTGGTGCTCTACCCACTGAGTCTCCTTACTGCCCCAATACCTGGACTTTTAACATAGTATGCAGAAATGCACAAGGAGGGAAAGGATTTTTTACTAAACACCACACAGGAAAGCGGGGCTGGAGCAATTTGAGGTTAGAGCGCCACCTGGTGGCTCATTGCACTGTAGCATCTTGCGCAAATACAGACAATGTCACACGGTGCTCACGGCTAAATGAAGCCCCCCCCCCCCTAGTGTCTTTCACAGTCCTGGGAGACTGATAATTCGTAGAAAAGCTGGATTTGGGAACCGTCGAGTAGACTAAAGTCGGCACCTCTATGGAAAATGGATTGGAAAGGGAAGAGACTAGAAGTAGGATAACAATGGGGAAATTATTATTATGGTCAGAGTGATGTAGGCAAAGTGACAAATATTTATTGAGTTTATTGGCCCCCAAGCCCAGAGATTGGAGGTCCTGGGCTCAAATCCACCCCAGACACTTCCTAGCTGTGTGACCATGGGCAAGTCAATTAACCCCCATTGCCTAGCCCTTCCTACTCTTCTGCCTTAGAACCAATACCCAATATTGATTCTAAGACAGAAGGTAAGGGTTTAAAAAAAAAAAGTGTATTGGCCTGAGGGCTGTGTGTCTTTGCCAAGAAAACCTTAGGGGGACAGCTAGAGCCAAGCCTAGAGGCCATAGTCCTAGGTTCAAATGTGACCTCAGACACTTCCTAGCTGTGTGTCCCTGGGCAAGTCATACAACTCCCATTACCTAGCCCTTACCATTTTTCTGTCTTGGAGCCAATAAATCTTCCTGATTTCAGCCCCAGCACTCTATCTTCTATGCCACCTAGCTGCCCAGGCCCTGATATTAGCCATTCCAATTAATCTGAATTAAGCAGTAATTTAGTGTCATTTTAGTTTAAATACAGTTTGATGCAGAGTGAAATAAACAGAACCAGGAAAACATTGTACACCGTAACAGCAATATTGTGAGATAATCAAATGTGACAGACAGCTATTCTCAGCAATACAATAATCCAGAACAATTCTGAGGGACTTATGACAGATGTGATCCACCTCCAGAGAAAGAACTGTGAGAGTAGGAATGCAGATGAAAGCATACAATTTTTCAGTTGTTTATTTGGGTGTATGTTTGGGGGTTTGGGTTTTATAAGATTATATATTTATTATATATAATATACATATACATGTATATTATATATAATTATTAAAATGAGTAATATGGAAATATGTTTCCTGTGATAATGCATGTATAACCCAGACTGAATTACTTGTCACCTCCGGGAGGGGGGGAAGGAAAAAGGGAAGGAAACAATATGGAATCTATGACTTTGGAAAAATTGAGTGGAAATTTATGACCTGTAATTGGCAAAAAATTAATTTAATTAATTAAATTTATAGTCTTTATATATGTTGTTTTCCTGGTTCTACTTTATTATCTGCACCAATTCTTCCAACTCTTCCCATATTTCTCTGAATTCCCCATTTTTGGTTTACAGAACAACAATATTCCATTAAATTCACATATTTGTTCAACCATTCATTCTCCAATCAATGAGTATAATCCTTGTTTCCATTTTTTTTCCTGCCACAAAGAATCATGCTATGAATATTTTGTTATATGTAAATGAGGTTTTTTCTTCTTGTCTTTGATTTGGGGGAAGGGAAGCAGAAGTGATATATATGCCCATTATAATAATGGTTTGGCTGGATCAAAGCATAGGAATAGTCTAGCAATTTTTCACCTATTTTTCCAAATTGTTTTCTGTGACAGTTGAACCAGTTCAGCTCTATGTATTAGTATACCTGCCTTCCCACAATCTCTACAACATTGACTGTTTCTTTCATCATCTTTGCCAATGAAATGGTTGTGAGGTGAAAGCTCAGAGCTGTTTTAATTTGTTTTTCCTTTTATTAATGACTTGAAGTATTTTTATATGCCTGTTTTTCCTTTGAAAATTACTCATATCCCAGAAAGTTCTCATGAGAATTGTAAATAATTAACTCCATCTGAAAAAGTGTTCTAAATCACTAATAAGAAAACTATAAATCAAAAGAACCCTGATATTTCACTTCACACTCATCAAACTCTCAGATAGCAAAAGATGAAAATAATGCTGGAGGGGCTGTGGAAAGGCAGGCATATTAGAGAGTCCTGATAATGTAGCTGTGAATTGATCCAAACATTATATAAAGCAATTTGGAATGATACTGAGAGTAACTAAAATGTTTATATTAAGAAGATTGAACACAGAAAGAAAAGTACCACATCAAACCAATCAATTAATAAGTCAACATTTATTAAGTGCCTACTATGTACTAAGTTAAGGATACAAAAAAAGCAAAAGACAGTTAACAGTCTAATCAAGATGTGTTTTATATATATATATATCTTGAGTCAGGTTATCTATAAAATTAGGTGGCTCAGTGGATAGTCAGGTCTGAAAACAGGGGTCTTGGGTTCAAATATGGCCTCAAACACTTAATAGCTATTTAATCCTAGGCAAATTACTTAACACCTCCCCCCCCCCCATTGACTAGCCTTTGCCATTCTTCTGCCTTGAACCTGATGTATAAAACAAGCTATATGGAAGATAAATCAGAGATAATTAACAGAGGGTAGGCACTGGAATTAAGAAGGGGTAAGGAAGACTTCCTGGAGAAGGTGGGATTTTAGCTGGGTCTCAAAGGAAACTAAGGAGATCATTAGACTTTGCATAGTAAGGCTAATGTTTCAGGCATGGGGAACAGACAGAGAAAATGCCCAAAGCCAAGAGATTGGGGCATCTGGTTTGTGGAACTGCCAGAAAACCAGTGTCAGCATATGTTGGGGAGTAAGATATATGAAGACTGAAAAGATAGGAAGGGACTAGGTTATGAAGGACTTTGAATGCCAAACAGAGCATTTTTTTATACATCAAAACATTCATACTAGTATGTTTTATGGTAAAAAAAAAAATTGAAAACAAAGTAGATATTGATTACACCACCACCACAAAAGTCAAGGAATATGAAGGTTTCAGAAAAGAATGAGAAAATACTATATGATCTGATGCAGAATAAACAGTACCAGGAAAATAACATACAATGACTAAGACTATGTAAACTATAAGGATGATATTAAAAATAAGTATTGTTTTATTAGTTTAGGGATAAGAAGTAGCAAAGCTGGCTTGAGAAAGAATTGGCATTTTAAACAGAGCTGAGCCAGTGTCAATTTCAAGTCTAATGGTTTTTCTGTGACAGTTACTCTCTCTGGGAGTGGCAGTTGGTCTCTGACAGTTGGCAGAGTCATTCTCAGGGACTCTGAGGGTTTGGAGGAGGTAACATCTTTTTCTCACTCTCACTATCTGAGGTAAAAAGAAAGGAGGTAAAGACCTAAAGGAGCTTAGTGTTTTCTTTTTCCAACTTGGGAAATACTATTGACTATATATTACTGTTTTATAGATTATTTTAACTCTGAGAAGGCCAAAGAAAGAACTGGTCCTTGGTTTGGACTCTGAGTCTACTAAGGCTCAGAGTCCTAACTTGGTTCTTGTTGAGACTCAACCAGCTAACTTTTGTTATTTTTATAACTTAGAGGTGAAGTTAATAATTATAAGGATAATCACGTTAGTTTATCTAGAATTGTAAAAATTTGGGTTAATTAGATCAGGAAGGATCAGTGTAGCCTGTGGACACAGGAGAAGCAGTTCCTTGTGGAACCAGGGAGTTTTATTTGGGTGGAGTTAGAATCCCTTAGAGTTAGAAATCCTTTTTATCCTCATATTTTCGATAAATAGTTTATTTTTATAACAAGAGTCTCTTTAGCATCTTGTGTCTGGCCCCGAATGGAAGTTCACTTATGAGCTTCACTTCACTGATGTAAAATGAAGATACTTTGTAAACATAGCAAGCAGAGTATCTGAAATCAGTTTATAATCAATAATCAATTTTTTACTTATTATTTTTACAGTCATTCATTGTCATTTATTTTTACAAAACAGAAAGAACAAAAATAAGAAACTCACATTGTGATTATATTAAATAAGTATGCCCTAGAAGAGTTGAGAAATGTTTCTCCCTCCCTTTTTTGCAGAGGTCATGGACTCTGAGTGTGGAATATCTCACATATTATCAAATACTTGATGTGCCAACTGTTTTTGCAGAATTCATTACTTATTTTTCTTAATTAACTTTATTACAATGGTGCAGGAAGCCATCAAGCTTGTGACATTTAGCACAGCTTGTTACTAGTTATGAATCCCACATGGCAGGTGTCAGAAGGATGGTTGTTTCACTCAGTTTCCCCTATGTAACTCTTTTCTCACTAACATTCTCCTTCACTGAAATTATTGTAATCAATATCCTTATTTAGCCCCAGGGAAACACAGAAAAACAATACAGGCTATTGGCAGAGTCCCCCACCGGCCCCCTATAACTCCTAGGAAATTCCTACCCTTACATACAGTAATACAGAAATTCCCCTAGAAATCACTTCACAACAAACCAGCATATAGTGAGTTAATGTTAAGGATTTTAAAACTAACTCAGATTCCCATACACAGGTGCCTGCAAAAAAAAGGCCAGAATAGTCTCTAAGTTTCCCCCCACTCCTCCCTGATTTCGTACAGTAAGCTAACATAAAAGAACTATGAATGAAATATGGAGAAATTGTCTCCCATGAAAAAGCCTGTACTTTCCCACCACTATACATCAAACACATTGTCTCTAAGAAAAAGATGGATGGTGAGAATGGATTTCTATGCCAACTTTATGTGTGATCTCAAAGCATATAAAATAAACATAGGCCAAAAGCTGACCAGAGCAATCTTTATGATGCCTGGCTCTGACTGAAAACCTGATTACTCTCATTCGTCTCAGCCATGTCTCCGACACTGTCCCACCACCGAGATTTCCTAGACCTGTGGGAGTTTTTACCCCCACCCCCCAATGGCTAGTTTGGTGAGTAGAGGAGGCACATGATAGGAAATGATTGATGGCAAAACAAAAGATGAATAAGATTTTTTTAAGCAGAAAAAAAAAAAGTCTATATCCTTTGGCTAGTCATCTATTGGCAAAATTTCTCCATTTTAAGTATTTTTGCCAATTTCTTATTATCTTGGTTATAGTTTCTCCCAATAACTTTTCTGTTTATTCTAGTTGCAATGTTTCCATTCATACAAAAGCTTTTGAATTTTATAAAATCCAAATTATCTTTTTTGTTATTTGTGATCTCTTTTACTTGGTTATTAATTTCCCTCAACTATAGATATGAAAGTTTTCATTTCATTCTCTAATTTTTTGACACTAGTGTAACGTATTTAATAAAGACCAATTCTATATTTATAGCTGATTTTGACATGTGATGCAAATTGCTGATCTAATTCTATTTTCTACCAACCTGTTTTCTGATTTTCCCCAGCCTTTCTGATAAAATAGGGAATCCTTCCCCTAGAAGTTTGTGTTTGGGGTATGTCTTACACTATGGTAGTCTACTCATGATATATAATACATCTAATCTTGAATCAAAAATAATATTGCTTAATCAATTTTATTAATCAGTCTTGGTTTAAAAAGAAAAACACATTTTATAGGCTATGCCACTTTAGTGAGTATTGTCCCAGAAATTTGAGGTACCAAAAATAACCTCCCCAATTTTTACTCAAAGTTCACTCAGAGTACTAGCAACTTTGATCTTGGCATCAATGAGTACTCTGTGGAGAACAAAGTTGACTATGCCCAAAGAGCTCTAAAAGAATGCCTGCCCTTCTATCAAGCCATAGCATTGCTGGGTTTGTACCCCAAAGAGATCATAGATAAAAAGATATGTACAAAAATATTTATAGCTGTGCTTTTTGTGGTGGCAAAAAACTGGAAAATGAGGGTATGCCCTTCAATTGGGAAATGGCTGAACAAATTGTGGTATATGCTGGTGATGGAATACTATTGTGCTCAAAGAAATAATAACCTGGAGGAATTCCATGTGAACTGGAAAGACTTCCAGGATTTGATGCAGAGTGAAAGGAGAAGAGCCAAAAGAACATAGTACACAGAGACCAATACACTGTGGTAAAATAGAATGTAATGGACTTCTGTACTGGCAGCAATGCAATGGCCCAGCAATTCTGAGGGATTTATGGAAAAGAATGCTACCCACATTCAGAGGAAGAACTACAGAAGTGGAAACACAGAAGAAAAGCAACTGCTTGAATACATGGGTTGATGCAGACATGATTGGGGATGTAGACTCTAAACGACCACACCAATGCAACTATCAATAATATGGAAATAGGTCTTGATTGATGACACATGTTAAAACCGATGGAAATGTGTGTTGGCTGGGGATGGGGGGGGCATGAAGGGGAAAGTAAAAACATGTAACCATGGAAAATTTTTCTAAAAATAAAGAACAAAGTTGAGAGAATCCATTTCAGCTCTGGAACTTCCTGCAGGTAGCTGGTGCCAACCATAGTAATTGGGCTTTGCAAATGGTACTAGTGGAAGCCACCAACTTTAGAGTGAGCTGGTGAGACACACA
Organism: Gracilinanus agilis; assembly: GCF_016433145.1. Lineage (NCBI taxonomy): Eukaryota > Metazoa > Chordata > Mammalia > Didelphimorphia > Didelphidae > Gracilinanus > Gracilinanus agilis. The sequence goes on along the minus strand of NC_058133.1, from coordinate 206,397,094 downwards.
TGCACATGCACACCCAGTCCCTGCACTTTCCTTTTCAGTCCATCTCTGGAAGGCCAGCTGTCCTCTATGATTTGTCCAAACTCTTCACTTCTTGTCTCCCTCTCTCCCCATGGAGAAGGGAGGAGTTGATAAAGAGAAGCCTCTTTTGTTCCCTACCACTGTGGCAGAGGCAGCCTGTATTCCAAATGAACTATTCCCCAACTGTTTACTCTTGCTCATTCTTGCCAGGCATCTAGGTTGTGTATAGTAGCGAGGCTAAGCCTGGAGTCAGGAAGACCTGAGTTCAAATCTGAGCTCAGTTACTTACTAGTGGTATAATCCTGGACAAGTCACTTAATTCTGTTTGCCTCAGCTTCTTCACCTATGAAACTGGGTTGATAATACTAGCACTCACCTCCCAGGACTGTCATGAGGAGCAGATGATATTTGTATTGTAAATTGTAAAGCTCATAGAACAATTCCTGGCACAAAGTAAGTACTATATTTATATTAGCTATTAGTATGACTCATTATTAATATATACTAATACTAAAATACTAATACTAATGCTCATACATGTATTTCCATTAATAAAAAAAATTCTAGTGGCTACTATAAAGGTTAAAATGGTTTGACTAAATTTATGAGTTAAAAAGAATTATTGTGATCACCATTTTTAAAAATACTCAAGTCAGGAGGCTGATTAGTAGCTTTAGTAGCTTTATTACAACAAGGTAGAGATAATAAAGGGGAAAATGTAGGAAGAGGGTAGAAAATATTGCCTACCTAAACACCCTATAATTACCGATCTGAAGAAATCCAGCTCAATTCCATCAAAGGCTCCCTCAGGTCCCCAACTCCAACTAGGAGTCACTGTAGTCTCTTCAGCAAGAGTCTTACCAGGGAAGAATCAATCTCCAGTGCAGAAGTCTAAGGCAGAAGGATCCCTCCAATGCAGAAGACACCAGTGCAGATGTTCTCCCTTGGCAAGAGCCACCAAGGCAGCAGAAATGCACAGAATGCCCTTGGCTGGTTTTTATAAGCAGTTTTCTCCACATCATTTCCTCTCTCTCTGGTTTCTCCTTCCTTTCACTGTAGGCTGGTCTATCACATCTCAGAAACAAGTCAAAGTCTCTCAACTCGCCCTTCACTGGGAGGTATGGGGTTGGGGGGTGAGTCTTGTGGTCTTTTAGGACTGCTAATGACTAAGTAAGTGTGAACTCTCTTTGTTAGTGACTAAGTATTAAGTAGGAATACTTCAAGTTCCTGATTAATTAACTTAAAATAGACAAAGGGAATAAAAAATTCCCTTTCACACTACCAAAATGCTGACTGGAGTGATCAATGATGTGTTACCATAAAAATGAGGGACCCAGCCAGAGTTCTAATGATTTATTAATAGAGTTGAGAAGGTGAGAGATGGCACAGAGAGAGAGAGAGAGAAGAAGTGGAGACAGATTTTTCTTAGCAAGGATTAACCTAATTATAGCACCTCCATTTAGCTGACTGAGGCCTAATCTTCTTCAGCAGTAGTGTGGCCTTCAAAAGTCAGGAGTAAAGAGAGCCTCATGCTGCCCCTGCTGGCCTTATATACTCCACTAGCTCCTCCGTAGCAACATTGCAAGTTGATGCTCAGGCCAATGCCAGGGGATTGTAAGGGGGGGAAGGGGATTTTTTGGGTTCGATATATTAAAAGACGGTCGCCAGAGAATTGAACTATTATCAATCCTCAATTAAGAATAATCTCAAGTCAAAATTGACTTTTATGGAAGTTTATTTACAATTAAGAAGAGAGAGAGGAAAATATGGAAATAAGAATCTAACCCAGTAGGTAATTTATTACAATCCTCTAATTAATACAGGTAGTTCTTAACCCTCACCCAAGAGTTAGAGGGCCAGAGGCCCAGAGGTGAATGGAGTAAACTTCATTCACAGAGTCTACTAAAAGAAATTTCTTAAGAGAAATTCAAGAAGATTCAGTCTTTAAACTCATCACGTAGAATTCAAAGAAGATATCTAAAGCAGTCTCACCAGGGTCTCAGCATTCCAACACTCCTCCATGAACCAGAAAAGGTCTGTCACCAGATGCTCTCTTCCACTGAAGACCTCTCACTCATTCAACTCCCTCTTTTTAAAGGGGTCACTTATGTGTCACTTCCTGTGCCTCCCTCCTAATTTGCACGTCCAATCACAATAGACGATTCTCATAGTACTGCCTAGGGGGCAGTCAATTGATTCTAATTCATCACCCACTCTAGCACATGTGGGTTATGGGCTTCCCAGAATTAGAGGTGTTCTCACCTTTGGTGATTAAATCTAAAGATGGGCAGCTTAGACTTAATCTAATTATCACAGGATATGATGTAACCTCTGTGACATCCAACAGGGTGGAGATAATTTTCCTCACACAGATGATAGCTTGGAAAAGAGTGAAAGAAAGCAGGTGGTTTTACTCTTGTAAAGGAGGGAATATGCGATTCGTCCCCAACCAACTGATAGTTATAGGATAGATGACTTAATGTAATAAAATGATAACAAGGTGCTAAACTAACTATAGAATTGCTGCCATGTCTAGTGAACCCTCTTTGAAGTGTGAACCCCTTTGTTAATGGAAAGGGTAAAAATAATCCGGACAGTTTTCACAGGGCTTTAGATAACTAAGCCATACAGGGAAGTTAATGAATTCTAGGTCATAAGACAGAAATGGGAGAAGAACCATGCTCCTGAGAGGGAACTGCTCTTGGAGGGAAGGAAAGAGTTTCCTTCTCCTTCATCCAACTCCCAATAGACCAACATCACTTTGAAGAAATGGTAAGAAGACATTCCATTCATCAGGGATCAGAGATGCAAGTATGGCAGTTTAGTTATTTTCAAAAAGCCTTTGAAAACCCAATATTTCTTCCTCCATTCACATGCAAATATGGCTCCCTTATAGCTGGAAGGGTCTCTTTCAGAAGGCCTTCATGCAGGCAATTAGACAACGATGACCATAAGCAATACAAAAAGGCATCTAGTCTTGCCAAAGTAAGAACCAGTCTAATTCTTTGGTAAAAGTCCTTCCATTAAGTCCAAGAGACATTCTCTTGATTGGATGAACAGAAGTTGTATAAAAGTGGGAAAACGCCAGCTTAGTCTAAGAAGCCATCTAATTGGCCCAGTGGATCAAGAGCTAGACCTAGAGACAGGAGGTCAGGGGGGTCAAATCTGAACTCAGGTACTCTCTAGCTGTGTTACCCTGGCCAGGTCACTTAACCTTCATTGTCTAGCCCTTAACCACTCTTCTGCCTTGGAACCAAATATATAGTATTGAATATAAAAGGGTAAGGGTTTGGAAAAAAAAAAAGAAGAAACCTTTGGAGCTAAGAGAGAAGCACAAGCTGAGACTAATTTCAAAAAGAGGCCAAGACTCTGGGGAATGAGAATGAACCTATCAAGCATGAGGAGTTTGGGCACAAAAGTTTTGTTGCTGAAATCATTTCTAGACAAAGGCCCTGGAAGTGGTACATCCCCTATGTATGGATGTGCTCTTACATTTCTCTTTTTCTTATCAGAGTAAATCTCATTTCTCAAGTATTCAGCACTACTTTGGGACTTCTCTGTTTTCTCCACATCCCCCATTGTTGAAATAATCTCATTGTTCTGCAGTGTTGTGGGGGAATTTGAGGTGAATCTCAGGTTTAGGACAGGTACCCTTTGCAAGAATGCAAGACTCCAAAACTTGGGAAACAATCAAACATCTGGGAGTATAAATGGATATGAAAGAGGATAAGGAATTGATATTAGAACTGAGGTAGTTGTTTGTCTTTTTTTTTTTTTTTAAGAAGTTTGATGGTATCATAGGGTGATGTCTAGGCTTGCAAGTAAACTGGATTTAAATGAGGCAGAGTGGCATAAAGTCATCAGCTTCACCCTTTCTTCCAGTCATTGAAGTCCAGAGGCAAGGCAAAAGTCAGAAGAATTGGTGATTGCCCAGGGTGGCAGTAAATGGCCTTGGCATCTTTGATATCTAAAGCTCTTAAGAACTCCACTGTGCCTGTTTTAGCCACCTTCATGGCCACTGGAACAAACTGTTCTGATTTTCCCCTTCCTCCAGGGGAAGTTTTCATATACTTGGAGTGAACATCCTCCTAATTCACCAATGAATTTAAGGCCTATCAATTACCTTAAACCTCGTTTAGCCTGTTTGCTGAGTTATGGCCACTGAGCACACTACAGCTTCTTGGAGCCACAGATGAGTGCTGAGTAAAAAATAGACACAAAGGGGGAATGAGCAGCCCTAAAGAGAGGTCTGTAAGCCCTCATACTAGAGGTGCTAATCTTCCTTGAATACCTCATACATCACTGAGGAAGCATCAAAACTTCAAAGGTCACTCTCCCCAGAATACTCAAAATCCTTGGTGAAGGACACTCTCTCTAGTCTCTATATCTTTGCACTGACTGTCCCCCCATTCCTATAATACCCTTTCTCATCTCTACATATTTCATTTTCAAAATTTAATTAATTAAAATTGAAATTTAAATAATTTTATTACTGATAATTAATAATTTATAAGGTTTTTTCCATGGTTACATGATTCATGTTCTTTCCCTCCTCTCTTCTCTCTCCTGTGCCAGAGCTGACAAGCAATTCCATTGGGTTATACATGTATTATCACTCAATACCTATTTCCATATTATTTATTTTTGTAATAGAGTAATCTTTATCTCTACCTATTTCTGTTAAAGGAATCACTATGCTTCCAATCATCCTCGATTTATAACTTCATTGTCAACCCCAAATCCTTACTCTCCCTCATTCCAGACAGCCAATTAGTTGTCCAATCTTGCCATTTCTATCTCTGCACCATCTCTAGCATCCATATCCTTTTTATTATTCACATAGCCAACACTAATTCAAGTCTTCGTCCCTCTTGCCTGAACTATTAAAATGGATCCTTAATTGGTCTTGCTGCCTTAAGTCACTAGACTCTAATCCATCCTCCCCATAGCTGCTAAAGAGTTTTTCCTTATGCATAGATCACTTCCCCACTCAACAAACTCCAGGGGTTCCTCATTGCCCCAAGAGTTCTAGGATAAAATGAAAACTCCATAGTCTGGCCCGACCTATTTTCCCAAATTATCTTTCCAACTCCATTGTACTTTACTCCTTATCATACACTTCATGTTCAAGGGAAATGGGTCTTCTCACTGCTTCTCGCACACCATCTTCTGTCCCCATGTCTTTGCATTAGCCATTCTCCATGCCTAGAACAATTTTACTCCTCACCTTCAACTCATAGAATCCTTCCTGTCCTTCAAGACTCATTGGAAGCCTTTTCCTATCCCCCCAACTGCTAATGCCCCCCTTCCTTAACTCATATTTAGCCTGGACATGTTTATTCTGTATGTGCTTATTATACTTGTCTCCTTGATAGAAAGAGAACCATATATAAAGATATATAAAGAGCCCCTTGAGAGCAAGGAATTTCATTTTTTGTTTGTCTCCTTAGTGCCTACCAAACTGCTATGCCATTTGACTAATTGAATTGAACCTGGAGGTGAGGTGTGGTTCATCAGTGAAAAGTTTTCACTGTACATTTTTAAATCAAAGTTTTATCCCATAGCATGTATCACTTAAGATAGCTGTCAACTGTGTTTTTGGAACCCCACAGTTTGCTCCTGTCCCTTGGGAATTTGCCTTAAGGAAATCCCAGACTGACTGTCTCTGATTGAACAATAAACCTTAAAGTACCCAAAAATCTCACTTTAGGTAAAATTAGTAGACTAATCAGATCTTAAGTACCCTTTTTGTCTTGGAAGTTTCTCCCATTGTACCAGAGAACTCTCCCAGATAGCCCTGCCCATGGCTAGAATCATCCTTTTGTATCCATTGTAAAACATCAGCCTCTCCCGATGATCCAATCCTGGACTCCTCATTTCCTGAGGTCCATTGAAAAGCTAATCAATCATATTTGTCTGTCCTTTATTCCTCCAAAAGGTATATAAGACCCCCAAGTTCTATTACTCTTTGGAGAATCTCCTTTGGTGGTGTATTTTCCCAGAGACACTGTTCCCAGAATCCCAGAGCTTTGGCTCTGTGTGGTATTTTTGACTCTTGTTCTTTCTAACTACTTTAGTGTGTCAACTTGAAATCTAGAAACCCCCAAGTTTAGTTAGCTTGAAAGCTGAAGACATCAAGTTTGACCTTGTCATAAGAGGATTTCTCCCAGAAATCCCAGCTTCGCAAGTTTCAATAGATCTTAAACTGCTTAGGTAGAACTAGAAGACTCAAACGGATGTTAAATACCCTAGTATTTATGTCCTGGTATGTCCTAGTAGATTCTCCCATTGTGTCAAAGCCCTTTCTCAGGTAGCCCAGCTGGATCTTTCCCTTTTGTGTCCATTATAAAGCAATCAGCCTCTCCCTGTCTAGAACTCCTTATTTCTTTGTAACCATTGTAAACCTAATCAAATACTCAGTCCCCCAGGAGGTATATAAGTTCCCCAGGTTCCGTGGTTCCTTGGAGCTATCATTTCTTGTGGAGATTTCTCCCAGGGATACTGTCCCCAGAGTCCCAGAGTATAGACCCTGTAAAGGTTTTGGCTTCCAGCTCTGTATGTGGCTGAATATTGGACTTATCCCTCTCCTGATTAAAGACTTAGTCTTTTTGACTACTTTGGTAGTACTGTGTTATTTCCAAGTTAACAAGTGGTTCTGTGTTTTTCAAAGTTGACAATAAGCACTGAGTAAAAAATTAAAATTAAATTTGAACTAGTTTTCTGTGTATGTAGTTTGGGCCTGTGATTTAATTGGTGGACAGAACTCAAAGTGTTTGGTCCGGTTCTGATTTCCCAAATTAGGAGGCACACCAGATAATGTAAAAGCAAGAGGTACTGTTTTATTGCAGGCTCCAGCTTGGGTCCCACAGCCTCCAAGGCAAATGGAACACTGAATGAGGGGCTTAGCCAGCTTATATAGTTTTGAGTACCAGGGACTTGGGGGCTGGATGTTTGTTGTTTTTTTATTCAGCAGATGCCATTGTTTGAGGGTCTTCCTGTCATTCATTCAGCAGATGTTACTGGTTGGGGTCTTCCTGTCATTTAGCAGATGTTTCTGCTTGTTGGTCTTCCTGTCATTCAGTAGATGTTGCTGTTTTCATCAGCTCTTATACTCAGTCGGCTTCCCAGGCTTATCAAAAAGTGAGGAAACTCCCTACAGGAAGATAAATCAGCCCCTTCTCTATAAAGTAGAATGTCATTATTATTTAATTATGTCCAACTCTTCATGACCCCATTTTGGATTTTCTTGGCAAAGATACTGTATAGAGGACCAGCTCTATATGGTAGGGGTCCTGAGTGGCGTTTTACGGCGTCGGATTGCTAAGACAGGAAAAAGAAACTGAGAGCAGCCGAACTAGAGGTTAGCCCATGCTGATCCAACGCTATGGGATTTTGGACTTTATTTTATACTGGGTTCAAACAAAGAACACAAAGAAAGAATCACAGCTGTGAAGGGGTTACAAATCATACACAATTCATTAAAGCCTAAAAAATAGAGATATGGGTGCAAGGACAAGGGCCAAATTCCAACCACCAACTAGTAGGGGATAATTCTGGAAGCAGAAATAAATTTCATGGAGATGTTTACTAATTGCGTTCTGCCTTGATTTACAGATCTGCACCTGGTCAGATAGTCTGGACTAAATTGTCCGGCTCCAGTCCTTATCTAAGTAATATATTTTTTAGGTTTCAGGCTTCTTAATTATCAAGGAGAGAAACTGTCAAGGAGAGGAATTGTTAACTCAGTAGCTGCTGGTCTGGTTAAGGACTCAAAGCTTTCCAATAAGAATATTGAGAAAATGTGGGGATCTAAAAATGAGTCAAAAGAGGAGCCTCAGATTTTTACCTTAGATGGTCCATTCTATCTGCATCTGACATGCAGTGCAGAAAAATCATACACACAGTTTTACTTGCCGATGATTTTGTAATGGGATCCAGATAAAACATCTATTACAGACTCTGTTTCTCTAAATGACTCCTAATAGCCTCTTGGAGGGGTCAAATTGTTTTTGGATTAATCTACCTGCTGGTACCAGAGCTTTTCAGGGCTCAGGTGACCAGGACCAAACACAAAGACTGCCTCAGCCTGGATTGGTCACGTAGGGAATCCAGATAACAGGCCCTAAATTTGACCCTATTTCTCCAATTGGCTCTTTACATCTAACGGCTTTCAACAATACTGGAGTGGCCATTTCTTTCTCCAGCTCATTTTACAAAGGAGAAAACTGAGGCAAACAAGCTTAAATGACTTGCCCAGAGTCTCACAGGTAGTAAGTATTTGAGATCAGATTCGAACTCAAGAAGATGAGTCTTCCCAATTCTATACATAGCTCTCTGGCTTCCTCAACAACTTTTTTTTTTTTTTTTAACTCACCTTCCATCTTAGATGGAAAAGATGTACATACTCTGTACAGACGAGTGGTAAGGGCTAGGCTATGCAAGTTAAGTGACTTGCCCAGGGTCACAGAGCTAGGAATTGTCTCAGGCCACATTTGAACCCAGGACCTCCCATCTCTAAGTTTAGCTTTCAATCCACCTAGCTGCCCCTTAAACAACTTATAATAGCTAGCTTTTATATAGTACTTTTAGGTTTGCAAGGCACTTTATGCAAATACACATGCACATATATATAATATACATGTCTATGTGATATATATTATGTATACATACATGTGTATAAACATATACATATATAATTTGATTCTTACAATAGCATTGAGAAGTAGGTACTATTATTATCCCCATTTTACAGTTGGGGAAACAGATTCAGAGAGTTCATGACTTGCCTAGGTTTACACAGTTAGCAAGAGACTGACAGAATTTGGACTCAAGTCTTCCTGACTCTAAGTTGAACATTCTGTCTACTATCCATAGCTGCCAGTCTGTCTACTATCCATAGCTGCCAACATTTAGTTGTCAAATCTAATGGTTTCTTCTTAATCCTCATCCTTTTTGACCTCTCTGAAGACTTTGACATTTTCTTTCATTCTCTTTTCCTGAATATTTTCTCTTCTCTAGGTTTTTGTAACAATGTTCTTTCCTGCTTCTTCCCCTATCAGTCTGAGTGCTCCTAAGTCTTCTTTGCTGGATCCTTATCCAGGTTATGCCCATTAAGCATGAGTATCCCCTAAGGGTCTGTCCTTGGTCTTATCTTCTCCCTCTAAACAGGTGGTTCCCAAACTTTTTTGGCCTACTGCCCCCTTTCCAGAAAAAATATTACTTAGCCCCCTGGAAATTAATTTTTAAAAATTTTAATAGCAATTAATAGGAAAGATAAATGCACCTGTGGCCATCACCACCTGCTCTGGATCACTGTAGCACCCACCAGGGGGCGGTAGTGCCCACTTTGGGAATCATTGCTCTACAATATTTCACTTGTTTGCATCAACTTCAATGGATTCTATGTCTCTATGCAGATGATTCTGAAAGGAATGAATGAATGAAAAAGGCAGGGGAGGGGGGAGAAGGGAAAGAGGAAGGAAGAAAGGAAGAAAGGAGAGAGGGAGGGACTGAGGGAGGGAGGAAGGGAGGGAATAGGGCTGATGAAATTATAGAGCTTATAGGATCATAGCTTTAAGAGATGGAAAGGATCTTGGAGGTCATATAAGTCAACTCCCTCGTTTTAGAGAAGGTAAGAAACTTTCCCAAAGTTATATGAGTAATAAATGAAAGAAGCAGGTTAAGAATCCAGGGCCTGTGACCCCAGAGCCGTTGTTTTCCCCTCTAATCTATGATGCCTTCCAGAAAGATGGGGCTTTTAGTTTCAATTTAAAGAACTTCTTAACACCTGGCCCCTTGGCTGGCATCAGAAAAATTCAGATGAGAATTAAGTAATAGTTAATGGTGGCAGGGCTTGGCTCTTAATGAATACAGCTGAAACTGGCATGGAGTAGGTGGAATACAGCCACTCCTTTTGCCTCTGGCCAGCTCTAACTTTCCAGCGACTTTGAGGGGAAAGGGAGAAAGGACTCTAAATTCTTAGTGCTCTCTTAGCTGTATAGGGGTAGTCATCAATACCATGATGTTTCATACTTCACACTTTTGCATATACTTAATTCTGGATTAGAAAATAAGTATATATTATGAATATGTCCCTATTTCTATATAGTTCTGTATCAATATAGATATATGTATAGATGTCTATTTGGAGATATATATATATAAAGAAATATTACATGTGTATATATATCTATAGCCATATTAAGATGTATGTACAGATATCTATATAGAGATCGATATAGAGCTACATAGATATACATATAACTATCTACAGAAGTCCATATATATCTATGTATCTACAGTTTTGGTAGTTATCTTTATATAAATTATTATATCTATATCTATCTAGGCTTACTCACTATTTTCACATAGGTTGGTCTATATTATCAGAACAGGACTACAATCATAAAGTTACATTCAAAAAGATTAAATGAAAAAATCGCTCTATAGCAAAAATGAATAATATGGAAATAGGTATCAAGTGACAACATTGGTACAACCCAATGGAATTGCTTGTTGGCTCTGGGAGGGGTGAAGGGAAGAGGGGAGGGAAAGAAAATGAATCATGTAAACATTGAAAATATTCTAAAAAATAAATTAAAAAAAATTTTAACCTCAAAAAGATTAAATGATTGCTCAAAATTACACAGTTAAGTATCTAAAGAGTAATTTGAATCCGTATCTTCCTAAATTCAAGTCCAGCCCTTTATCCCTTACAGTACACTATGCTTGCCTGCCCTGGAATTTATTTGGCAAGAACTGGTGAGGAAACCAGAATGCAATTTTGAGAGGTAAAAGAGTTCAGACCATCATTTTGCTTTTGTTAAACTTTTGTTACAAGGGAGGGTTTTTCTTTTGGAGGATAGTAATTTGAAAAGGAGAAAAAGGTGTTACTAAATTATTTTAAAATAGCTTTATTAGAGAATAGAGAGAAGTTCAGAACAAGACACAGATAAGAACAATTTTGGAACTACTGCTTAATTTATCATACTCCTTTAGAAAACAAGCTACACATAAGAGATTTTCAGTTTCAATTAAAAAATAGAAATCCAGCATGTCACAATATAACATTTCAAATATCCACTCAACTAAGGTAAAAAGCAATATTATAAAGAAAAACTGGTGAAAATGAAATGGATCAAAGTATCTTTCACAGCTATGACTGTGAGAACTAAAAACTAAATCAGCACTAGAGATCATAAAAGAAAAGCATTATTTTCATTAAATGAAATTGAAAAGCTTTCACATGAACAAAATCAACATAGCCAGGAGAAGAAGAGAAGCAATTAATTGGGAAAAATCTCAGCACCAAATATTTCTAATAAGGATCTGATATTCAAGGTATACTCCAAAGTTCTATATATAACAAAATATTCATAGCAGCTGTGAACTAGACCTAACTCAGGATGGTCCAGTGCTTCATGTTGGGATTGAAACAAAAAGAGAAACCCAAAATGATCTAGCAGTTAACAAAAGATTTACTTAATAAGAGCATAGAAGGGATATTCAGCCAGGATACAGCATGGATTCAATTGGGCCCAGCTTCCCTGCCTCTACATTTGCCATGGTGGTATGCTGGTCAGAATACTGAGGAACCTCAGTTTTTTCATTGTGTGTTAATGAAATTAGCTCTAATCCATTCATAGTCAAAACTCTACCTACCCAAGATGATGTCATCCCCACCTACCTTAGTGGGGAGGGGGATGAGTTACCCATACTTGACAATAAGTAACAAATCAAGAACAAGGGACTGCCCTTTGGGTAGTCCAAATCAGTGTAGAAGCTGCCATTTGTCCACTTGAATTAGAGGTGGACCCACAGGAAGTGACGAAAGACACTATCTCTTCAAGTATGTTGGTTACTTCCTGCTAACAAAGTTCCCGCTTTGAACTTGGTGCTGAAGGATCTCGTATGAGACCTCAGGCAGCTTCCACTCTGAATGGTCACGTGGGTAAGTTAGGCTGACTTCCTTGGCCTACCTTGGCGTTTTTCCAAGACTCTACCTTAAGTAGGCTCTTGTCTCTCTGATTGCTAGGCCTTGTGGCTTGTAGCCTAATTTATTTAGCCTTTTAACCTTCTCTCTCCGTCCAGGCCTCTGCAGTACTAGACTAGCCTCTCCCTCTCTTTATTGCCTTACCTTTTACCTTCCTAATTGTAAATAAACTACCTTAAACCCGATCCTGACTTGGGTCTATTTTAATTACGGAATCAATCTGAATTGTTGATTCCTGGTGGCCACACTTTAAATACATATCTATAAAATATCTAAAATCTCCCTCTTACAATTGCTAAATTTTGTACTTTGATGACTAGAAAGCAATGTCTGGGCTGACTGGGCAACTAGAGGGCATAGTAGATAGAATTCAAATGTGACCTCATATACTAGCTGTGTGGCTCTGGGCAAGCCACTTAACTCTGTTTACCTCAAGTTTCCTCATCTGTAAATGAGCATGAGAGGCCTCTAGCTAACATAATGGGATAGAATGCCAGATCTGGAGTCAGGAGGACCTGGGTTCAAATATGGCCTCAGGCACTTCTTAGCTGTGTGACACTGGACACTTAACCCCAGCTGCCTAGCCCTTACTGCTCTTCTGCCTTGAAAATGTAAGGAATTAAGGGTTTGACTAAAATATATGAGAATTCTAAGATAATACTATGGTCGCCTATTTTAAAATTAATACAACTCAAGTCAAAATGACTTTTAGTAGCTTTTATTTATAAAAAAGGTAGAGAGAATGAAAATAAATGAAAAAGAGGATAGAGAAGATGTCTGTCCTATCACACTAAAAGCTCTCCAGAAGCCAGGAAAGGAGGGTCAGCTTTTCACTCACCCAGGCAAAGCTCTAAAGGAAGAAGATTCAGGAGCAGTCTTACCAGAATCAGTCCAAGAGCCAAAGTCCCAGGTCCAAGTCATAGCTCCAAGTTGTAGTTCCAGTCCATGATCCTTGCACATTCCTTTCATCACCTTTTATAGTCCTTTTTTACATCACTTCCTGTCCCTTCCTCCACTTTATAGAAACCAATTTGCAGTCTTTAAATTTGCTTAGCACTGCCCAGGGGTAGTCAGTCTTTCTGAATTGTCACCCATTTTAGCAAGTGACTTGCAAATCTCCCCTACTTAGTGTTAAGTAAGGGTGTCTATGCTTTTGGTTGATTAAATTTAAAAGTAGGCAAAGGGAGAGTCAATGTTATCTTCCCAGAATCAATACTTTAGTATACAAAGTAAGGGTTTAAAAGATAAATTAAGTAAATAAAATGAGCTGGAGAAGGAAATAGCAAACCACTCCAATATCTTTGCCAAATGGGATCACCACTTTTTAGAATTTGACAACAAAATGCTGACTAGTACCTTTTGACTCTACTACAGTTTCAGTTGTAACTATACTTCAGTACAAAGAGTAATAGTGAGGAACAAGAATCCCTCCAGAGGATGATCACAAGGGCACACACAGATTTTGAGCTAGAAACCATGCAATATAGATCTAGACTTTTAAAGTTTTGAAAAATTCTATCTATCTCCAAAGAAGAGAACTAATGGACTCTGAACAACAAAGGAAGCAGATTTTTTTTCTCATTATACTTACTTTCCGACCCCTCAACATGGTCAATGTAGAAATGTTTAGCCTATGTCTAATATGGTAATGTTTAGTGTGACTTTTCTTTTAATTCAAAGATATTTTATTTTCCCAATTATATATAATAATTTTTAACATACATTTTCTGAAATAAGATCCAAATTGTCTCCTTCCCTTTTTTCCCTCCCCCTTCTCAGAGATAATAAACATTTTGATCTGGATTATATACTTATTATCATAGCATGACTTTTTAAAAGAAGAAATCTAGTCCAGCTCCCTTATTATACAGAAAAACTAAATTTTTCCGAGGGAAATGACTTGCCAAAATCACATACATATTAAGTGGAAGAGGTGGTATGCACATATACCTGATTGACTAGGAATAAACAATGAAAAGGGCAGATATCTACATATGAACCTGAGTCAGTCTCTACAGTGCCAGGCACCCTGCTAAGCAGTGGGGATACAGAAAGGAAAGGTAATCTCTATTTGACAGGAATTTACAATCTAATGGGGGAAGACCACACATTGTTTCATTGTTCTATTTACATAATTGTAGTCATTGTGCATTTTGTTTCTGAGACTCTGCTTACTCCACTGTGCATCAGCTCATGGAAGTGTTTTGATGCTTTTAGGTATTTATAATAGCCATGGATTTCCTACAGCATTGTGTTCTTCTGTTATATTCACTACAATTGGTTGAGCCATTCTTCCTTTTCTCCCTCCCCTATCTGGGGTGAGGCAAGAGAAGGGGGAGGAACTGAACTCAGTCTGGGTGTGGATGGGGCATGGCACTCAGTCTCTAAAAGGTTTGCCATCATCGCCTTATATAAAGATAAGGTCAAAATGGATGTATGATTTAGACATGAAGAGCAATATCATAAGTAAATTAGAGGAACACTGGATAGTGTACCTGACAGATCTATAGAAAATGGAAGAATTTATGAACAAACGAGATCGAGAACATTATAAGCTGTAAAATGAATAATTTTGGTTATATTAAATTAAAATGCTTTTGTACAAATTCAATATAATCGAGATTAGAAGGGAAACAACAAATTCAGGAAAAGTTTTTATAACAAATTTCTCTGATAAAGGTTGAATTCCTCAAATCTATAAAGAACTAAGTTAAATTTATAAGAATACAAGTCATTCCCCAGTTGAAAAATGATCAAAGGATCTATCAAACAATTTTCAGATGAAGAAATCAAAGTTATCAATAATCATATGAAAAAAATGTTCTAAAAAAATTTTGTTTCCTTTTCTTTGCTACTGCATAAAACTCAAACTCCTTAAGTGCTGTAAAGGAAGGTTGATGAGATGCTTCCTCCATCAACCCCCTTTACAATGCATGTCAGAAGCTTTTTTTGTGAAGGAATCCTGCAGTGATACTTCATGCTACAAACAGCACTTCTGTGTCAAGCAAGATTAGAGTTAGGATTAAAATAATACAATATAATGATTGGTGAGGTCCTCCTGGAACCTCCATTTTGGGAAATGACCCTGATCAGTCAGTCCTGCTTTGCTATGGAGACTTTGCCATCATGCTTCATCTGGCCTCTTCCTCCATCCCTATGGCATCCTTCTCCCATTAGTGAGTTCCTACTTGAACCTTTGCTTTGAAGAAAAGCAAACTTTCCAACTTTCATTCTCTGACTTTCACCCACAGGCCACTGCATACCTCCAACCCCCTCAACTCCTTTTAATTTTTGTCTTTCCCTTATAGAAAAATAATAGCAGTACAGCTAGGAAAACGCAGTGAATAGGGTGTTGGTCGTGATACATACTAGCTATGTGACCCTGGGTAAGTCACTTCACCCAGTTGCTTCTGTGTCCTCATTAAAATAGGGAGAGCAATAGTACTTAACTCCCAGGGTGGTTGGGAGGATCAGATGAGATAGTGTCGTACAGTGCCAGACAAGTAGCAAGTGCTAGATCATTATCTGTTATTATTCACTTGAATCTAAATTCCTTGAGGGCTAGGGCTCTCTTTATTTTTGCTCCTATTTGTATCCCCAGGGCTTAGCACAACGCTGGGTACATAGTAAGGATTTAATAAATGCCTACTGACTTAACCTGTTGACAGTCAATAAATGTTTAACCTAATGTGGATAACTAACCAATCATACAAGTCTAAAGGAATCAGTTTCTTTCAAGTAGGGCCACATCCCCAAGCCCAATCTCTGAGAAGCGGGTGAATGGTTGCAGACTGGAAGGGCTGGTTTGTTAGCATCTTTGTCTCATTGCTGACTTTCTCTTTTTCTGGCGAAAGAATGGGGAAACTGCCCTAGGGCACACCCCAGGCTTTGGGTCTTAAGCAGAATTTAGGAGTTGGTTAGAAGAGGGTGAAGGCGCCAATCGAGCCCCGCCAGGGGTCTTCCCCTTTCCTTTTCAGCAGGGGGCGGGAACAGAGCAGGAAGGCGGAAGAGGCAACTGACGGGCGGGGGATGGGGGGAAGGAGGCGGGGTTCTGGCGAAGGGAAAGAGGGGAGCCGGCAGTTAGAGGCGGTTCTCGCGAGGGGCGGGATTTGAGGGGGTGAACTTGGATTGGGTGAAACAGGAGATATAGGCGGGGCCTAGCCCGGGGCTGGGCGGAGTCGGTAGTTTGTTGCTGTCAGCGGGAAGTAGGGACACTCTCGGCCCCTCCCCCCCAACTCCGGCCCTTCACCCCTTCCTTCGAGAGCTGGATTTACCGCAGGCGGACGCGGTACCGAGCCCGGGTCTGAATTTTCCCGCTCCCTCCTCCCTCCCCCCAGCCTAGGAGCGGAGGTAGGACCGACCCGATCCGCAGCGGACCCGTGCGGAGTTTGGAACCCGGATCAGGAAATCTCGGGACCCAGATCGGGAAATCCCGGAGCCTGGATCAGCAAAGACCGGAGCTAGTACCCGGAAGCCCCGGAGCGCGGATTACGGAGCGGGTTCTCCGGGCGCGGAGCCCGGAACCTGGATCGCGGCTGAGACCAGGCGGGACGGAACGATGTCGGGCCGCGGCGCGGGCGGGTTCCCGCTGCCCCCGCTGAGCCCCGGTGGGGGGGCGGTGGCGGCGGCCCTAGGGGCCCCTCCGCCCCCTACAGGGCCTGGGATGATCCCAGGAGCGGCGTTGAGGGGCCCGGGGCCTGCTGGCGGCGCTGGGGGGCCCGGGGCCGCCGCCTTTCGCCCCATCGGGCCCGCGGGACCCGCGGCGCAGTACCAGGTGCGGGGGCCCGAAGTCGGGGCGGGGCAACCGGGGACCGGGTGCTGTGGGTCTAGGCGAACACTCTACCCAGAGAGAAAGCGGGGCTTACAGTGCCAAGTTCAAGGGTCACTCCCCAACCTGGGGTCAAGGCCAACTACAGTTAGAGTGGGGGGGGCTGGAAAACAACACCAAGACTCAGGCCCCCCCAGGGCCATTGGCTTCCCAAGATAAGGGCAGCCTCCTAGAATCGTAGACGTTTAGCTGGAAGGGAACTCAGAGGTCATCCAGGCATACTCCTTCCCCCATTTTACAGATGAAGAAATTGAGAACGGAGAGGTTAAGTCACTTGGCCGAGGTTACATAGTAAGTGTAGGATTTGAATCCAAATCTTCTGATGCCAAGGCCAGCACTGTGGGAAGGGAAGGTGGGGATGGGGGTGAAGGGAGATTTAGAGAACATGTGAACCTGTATAAGGCTTAGGTTGTCACTTAAAGGAAATCTAGTTTGGGCACATGAAAGGCTGGTGAAGGGGTAAATGAATATGTGTGGGTGGAAATGGAACTAGGAGAGAGAATGGGGTGTTGCTATCCGAAGGGGAAATTAGTCAGGGCTTGAAGTGTAAGGTGCTCCCTCATATTTCTCACAAGAAGAAAGGAATGCTGGATTTCTGCAGAAAGATGGACAGATTGGGAGAGCTTAGTTTCCTTGGGGTGGGATGCCTATGATGGAAGCCCCATTGCAGGAGGGAGGTTTCCTAGGAAGCTTTTGTTTCAGGCCTTTTCTATGCTGTTTTTTTGTTTTGTTTTGTTTTCCTAGCGTTATGAGCTGGTACTGAATTATCTTGTCTTGGCTTGTTAGGATTTTATGTAACTCACTGCTGCTTTTTTTGGAGGGAAAGATGGTTACCACTGACAGGAAGCTGAGAATTAGGTTGAGTTGACCTCTTTCTCATGTACTGGGACCAGAGAATTGTCTCCAGAGGAGGTCCAGGAGATTTCCTCCATCGAGTTTTTCAAGAAATGGGATATACCTGAGTTAAAGCAGGGATAAATTGTCAGGAAGGGACCCCCAAGCCCAAGACAGCCCAGCTCCAGTCCAGGGACAAGCAGGCATTCTACTTAGCATTTGGTTTTCATTTAACCTGAGAACTGATTGGAGAAAGAGGGTCTGAGGTCTGAGTCCAGGCCTGGGCATAGAGGAGTCTAGAAAAAGGTGGGAGTTCTGAAGGATGAGTTAAGTTAAAAAGCTGTATAACCATTTCTGCCTCACTCTTTACTGCCCCACCTGTCTTAAGAGCTACCCCCAGATGGGCACTCCTAGAGGTTACAGGCAATGCCAGGCAGGGATTTGTTCTAGAATTTAGTTAGTTGAGGCCTCACACCCAAATAATCTAGTTCTCCAGTCTCTTAGTTGTTCTAGATTGTTCATGAATACTTTTTTTTTTAAACCCTTAACTTCTGTGTATTGGCTCCTTGGTGGAAGAGTGGTAAGGGTGGGCAATGGGGGTCAAGTGACTTGCCCAGGGTCACACAGCTGGGAAGTGTCTGAGGCCAGATTTGAACCTAGGACCTCTCGTCTCTAGGCCTGTTTCTCAATCCACTGAGCTACCCAGCTGCCCCGTTCATGAATACTTATGAGAGTTATATCCCCCTCTCTCCCTGCTACACACCTATTTCATTTCTGTCCACTTTTGACTGTGTTTTTAAAGGCTTAACTACCTACCTTAGCATTGAATTTTCTTTGCTGATCTTCCAGTCTTCTGCAGTTGGAATTACCTCTGTTCTTTTCTCCCTAAGTCTCTAGACCAGTGATTCCCAAACTGGACGCCACCGCCCCCTGGTGGGTGCTGCAGTGATCCAGGGAAGGGGTGATGGCCACAGGTGCATTTGGGGGCAATGAATAACTGTAAGGGGGCTGTGATAGTATGTGACAGGGGGCACTAAGTAATATTTTTTCTGGAAAGGGGGCGGTAGGCCAAAAAAGTTTGGGAACCACTGATCTAGACAGATGGCACTAGAAGGGAAGCAGCTTACTGAGGGTCAGAGAACACCTATGTATTCTATCAGGGCTCTCAGATGATAACTATTGACAGCATTTTCCCTCTTCTTACCTTTTCCAATTGGCTGTATATAATAACGCTATATTGATCCTGGTCCCACGGCTCTTAGGAAACAGTCTATCTCTCCTACTGCCTACCTGCCTTGCTCATGATGACTTTTACAGGGATGGTTCTGAGGAGGTCCCTAAACAAAATAGTTCTCTAGACCTGTCAAATTTGATTTGAATTGCTAGTATCCTGGGCAGCTTCAAGCCTAGAACTGACTAAGAGTTGAACAAACACCTTTCCCACTTTGAGATGACTGAATGGGATTGAGTTATATTCCTTCTGAACTTTCTCTCTCTAACTCCCTCCCTTCCCACTCTATCTCAGGAGGATTGATCCTACTGTGAAATTCATGGGAATAGCCTTGAATAAGACAAGTTCAGAATCAGCCAGGCTGTTTAATTTATGAGATGTTAGGGAACCAGTACTCCCTAGCTCAGGTAGGGAAAGACAGATCAGGATGAATTTGTTAGGGCTGGGTCAGAAGGCCTTTCTGGGTCCTGGCTAGCTAGCTGACCTAAGGACTTGGGGGAGGGGGGAAAGGGGAAGCCTTCCCTAAGCTCTGTCCTAGACTAG
Organism: Gracilinanus agilis; assembly: GCF_016433145.1. NCBI lineage: Eukaryota > Metazoa > Chordata > Mammalia > Didelphimorphia > Didelphidae > Gracilinanus > Gracilinanus agilis. Next base: position 206,377,648 of record NC_058133.1, on the reverse strand, counting down.
CTAAAGGAATTCTTGGGGTTAGAGAGCTTTGTAATGGAGGATCAGTTCTACCAGAGATTAGACCTGAGGGAATAGAGATTCCAAGGTGCTGTAGGGAAAATTGAGTTGGTGTATTTAAACAGCTCAGCAGTAGTCCCTTAAAAACAACTGTTGTCCCTTTGAAACCTTTATAGGTATGAAGGAGTAGTCTTCAACTTTCAGCTGAGACTCTTTTGGTCTATAGCAGGGTCACTAAGGTGCATTTGGGCTCCTAAAAAGTTGCTGTATGGAGCCTTTTTGCAAGGGTGCACTGACACTGGGCTTCATTCTCTACCCCTAACCAGCCAATTTTATCTTAGTCTTATGTCCTGATTCCTGTAAGTGATAAGGCCTGAACCAGTTCTTGATTCTGGCTCATATTCTGTTCAAGGAAGATGATATATCCCAGATAGTGGGGAAGTGGAATGGGGGTGGGGGTTAAGTATAGGGTAAAGTGTTCCCAGAACCAGTCTAGATAGACCAGGGGAAACAGCTTGTGCCCTAATTAGGGAACTGAGTCTGGAGCTCTGGGTTTCAGATTGTTTCTTGGAAGATGGAATAGTTTTCTTAAACCAAGTTATAATCTAGGAAGAATTTGGGGGAGGAATTGAGGCAAGCTAGGACATGATACTGTAAGGTGGTCTCTTTTCGGTAAGCTTATAACTCATCCTCCATATGGGAGAGGCCTGAGTCTAAGGCTAGGAAATCTGGAACAGATGTTTAGACCAGAACATTTACTCAATCCTGCCTTGTCTTTTCAGCTAGGCATTTCCTAGGTACCTACTAAGAATGAGGGTAGATGGTGCTCTGGAGACTGAGGAATCTTGAGGGAATGTCCCTTTATACTCCTCCCTCCTATTAATGCCAAGCACTGGATTAGCTGGGCTGAGATATATAGGGCTTAAGGAGTAGAGTTGAGGTCACAACGGTTTAACCAGGTACTTGGAAGCAAATGATCACACTATCAACAAGCATTTATTTATTTTTATTTTTTTTTAAACCCTTGTACTTCGGTGTATTGTCTCATAGGTGGAAGATTGGTAAGGGTGGGTAATGGGGGTCAAGTGACTTGCCCAGGGTCACACAGCTGGGAAGTGGCTGAGGCCGGGTTTGAACCTAGGACCTCCTGTCTCTAGGCCTGACTCTCACTCCACTGAGCTATCCAGCTGCCATCAACAAGCATTTATTAAGTGATTATGTCCCAAGTACTCTACTAGTTCAAGGGAGAAAAAATAAGAGTAAAATATACCCTCAAAGAATTTATATGCCATGGGGAGAAATAAAAGAAATACAGGATCATTTTGTAGGGGGTGGGGAGTGGGATAATTAACATCAGGGGAATTAAGAGGCCATGTGGGTAAGTAGCCCAGTGGATAGAACACCAGGCCTGGAGACAGGGGGTTCTGAGTTCAAATGTGTCCTTAGAGACTTCCTAATTTTGTGAACTTGGGCAAGTCACAAGTCAGTTGCCTAGCCCTTCTGACTCTTCTGCTTTAGAACTGATACTTAATTTCAATGCTAAGAGTTTTTAAAAAAGGGGGTGGGGGCAGGTATTGAAGGTGGTATTTGAGCTGGGCCTTGAAGAGGCTAAGGATTTGCAGAATCAGAAGTGAGGAGGGAGTACACAGAGATAGGAGATGGAATGTCTTTCATGTGTCTTTTAACTGCCAGAAGGCCAGGTGAGCTGCAAAGTGTAGGAGGGAGAGGTGTTTATTGTAATACAGGAACCTTAGATTGGAGACAGGCAGTGAAGGACTCTAAATGCCAAACAGAACAGTTTGTATTTGATCCTAGAAGTAATGGAGAGCCATTGGGCTTTATTGAGCAGTGGAGACTTCACAAATATAACTTTGGCAACTATGTGAAGAATGGATTGGATTGGAGTAGCTAGGTGGTTTGATGGATAGAGAGTCAAGCCTAGAGATGGGAGGTCCTGGGTTCAAATATGGCCTTGGACACTTCCAAGCTGTGTGACCGTGGGCAAGTCACTTAACCCCCAGTGCCTAGCCCTTACTGTTCTTCTGCCTTAGAACCAATACATAGTTTTGATTCTAAGATGGAAGGTAAGGGCTTTAAAAAAAAAAAAAAAGAATGAATTGGATTGGGGAGAGACCTGTGGGAAGAAAGCCAATTAGCAGGCTATTGTATTAGTTTAGTCTAGGGGCAAGGAAGGCCTAAACCAGAATTGTAGGCATATGAGTGGAAGGAGGGCCACAAAGGTGAGGAAGGGATGTAGTAGAAGAAACTACAAGACTTGGAAAATTCATGGATGTGTGGAATGAAGGATAGAATTCAGGGGAACTTTGAGATTGTAAAGTTAAGTGACTGGTAGGATAGTGGTGCCCTCGACAGAAATAGGGACATTTAGAAGAGAAATGGATTTCTGAGGGCAAAATTTTGGGTTCTGATTAGACATGTTGAATTTGAGGTGCCTATAAGACATTAAAGTTGGGAATGTCCACTAAGCATTTGCTGGTGTAGGACTGGACCACAGATGAGAGAAAGGAAGACTGGATATATTGATCTATAAATTATTTGCATAGAAATAACAATTGAACCCTTGGGTCTTGAATGAGATAACCAAGTGGAAAAAAATGCCAGAAAGAGAGCTTAGATATCCTCAGTAAGAGCAGCAAATATATCCTGCAGAGGAGTTGGAGTAAGAGCAATCAAATAGGTAAGAAGATAGCCAAGAGGGAGCCATGTCCTGAAAGAATGAGAAGAGTATTTAGGAGTTAGTGTTATCCTTGTCAGTGTCAGGTGCTTCGGAGATGTCAAAAAGGAAGAGGATTGGGAAGAATCTATGGGTGTGGCAATTAAGAGATCCTTGGTGATTTTGGAGACAGCAGTTTTAGGTAAGTGGATAAGACTGGAAGCCAAATTACCAAGAAATGAGAAGTGAGAGGAGAGAAGAGGAGACCAAAAATGTACAGGTTTTGTTTTTTTTTCCCTAGGAATTTTTTTGTAAAGGGAACAGAGAGATATAGGACAGTAGCTGGAGGGAATTTTAGAGTCAAGCAGGAGAATACTGCCCAAACTGCAACCCATATGCTATATATGAGATCCATGCCTTACTCCAGACAGGGGAAGGAGGAAGCGCTCCCATTGGGCTGCTAGGCAGAGGGGTACATGATAAGAGAAATTTTCTCAGGCATATGTGGAGAAAGGGAATGGAACACCCCAGCACACGTGCCATAGGTTTACCAACATGGCACTAGAGAATGGGCCAGTAGAGAGAAACTGAAGAGAGAGAGATAGAGTTGATAGTGAAGAAAATATGCTGGACAGTAGTGGATAGGGTCAAGGAGAGAAGCAGAGTCATCTTCTCTCCTACAGGTTCCCTAAGTGTCTAAGCTTTGAGGGAAAGTTTCAACTGGGTTAAGTATCTAGGGTATTTCAGAGTCTCACTGCCTCTCCTTTGTTCTTTCCCCCTACTTTCCAAATCTCTTTGCAGAGAGTGGGAGGTGTGTAGGAATCCTTCTTTGCCCTTTTAGCCTTTCCATAGACACAGTCCCTGTTGTTAGTCTTACCTCTCATTGTTTGGTGGTATTGGTGGCACTGGTAGATTGTTTTCTCTGAATCCTAGTGGATTTGTCAGGGAGTTGGAGGTAGGAGGAGCTGCTTGTCGTTTTGACCTCCTCACTATGTTACCTACTCTCTTTAGTCCAGCTACATTATCAGTATTAGCCTGGCTATATCTAACATAACAGATGGCAGTTTATAGACTAGAAAGGCCTAGCTAGAATGTTTTCCGTAGCTTGCACTGTAAGCTAGAGCAGAAGGGAGAGTTTCTGTGGTCCCAGGTGAAAGGCTCTTGACAGGTTGCTCTGAGCCTTCAGGAAAAGTAGCCTGGGGAAAGGTAAGCACAGCCTGCTGGGAACTTGAACCTGAAAGAGGTTGGTTTCCTCCCCCCAGTTCACTCTCTAGAGGAGAGATTTTCCTCTTGTTCTTTGTGCTCTGGTAAGGCTGCTCCCATCCTATTCGCTGGCACAACTGCCTGGGCGGTTGGTGGGGGTGGGGCAGGTGTGGCTTATATTTTTGCATTCAGGCGCCTGCTCCCCTTTGTCTTCCACTGAGTCATCTCACTGTGCGGACTAGTCAAAGCCCTCTGGAACCCTGGGTGGGAAATGTGCCATTAAGTGACCAAGAGGACCAGGATGGAGGGGATGAGCGGAAGGTTTTGTCGAGCATACCCAGTAACCTTTGCCCCAACTGTTCCACTTTCTCCACAGCGTCCTGGTATGTCTCCAGGAAGCAGGATGCCTATGAGTGGCCTACAGGTGGGACCCCCATCTGGCTCTCCCTTTGGCACAGCCTCTCCACTTCGGCCTGGGATGCCACCTACTATGATGGACCCATTCCGGAAACGTCTGCTTGTGCCCCAGCCCCAGCCTCCAATGCCCACCCAGCGCCGAGGGTAAGTCCTAACTTTTCCTTGCCCTCCCTACCACTACCTTTCCTGACAAGACAAGGATTTCTCCTTGGCCTGAGAAAGGAAGTGAATAAGGCTCCTTTTCTGTCAGTTCTCTCCCAGGAGAAGATTGAGAGGCTAGGATAGTGTAAGGAGGTATGGGGAAAGATGGCCTATGAAGTCATTAAGTTCTTGATATCTCTCCTTTCTTCCCAGGCTAAAGAGAAGAAAGATGGCAGATAAGGTTCTACCTCAGCGAGTAAGTATTAGTCTTGGGATCCTGGAAAGCCTTGTTGGTGACTAACAGGGGGAGAGAAGTGAGAGTATTCCCTTAAATTGTATATACTATAGTGCAGTGGAAAGACCATTAATTGTAAGAAGTACAGAACCTGAAACTTACTGCTTGTGTGACTTTGGACAAGTTAGTTAACCTTTTGCCTTCATCTGTAAAATGAAGGATTTGTATTAGATAGTCCTAGATCTTTGATCCATAAGTGCACTGTATATAGCCGATATGGAGTTAGGTAGATAATTAAAGGTTGGAAACTAGCTTTTTGATACTTCTCTTCCTCCCTTCCCCAACCACAAGATCCGGGAGCTAGTCCCAGAGTCTCAGGCATACATGGACCTCTTGGCCTTTGAGCGTAAATTGGACCAAACAATTGCTCGTAAACGAATGGAAATCCAGGAGGCCATCAAAAAACCATTGACGGTGTGTATGTTCCCTATTCCATTCCTCCCAAAATTCTCTTGCCTTTACTCTAGTGTCAGTGATCCAGAGCAGTCACTGGGGTGGGGGCGGGGCAGGGTTGTTGGATTTTCCCCTACTTTCATCAGTCTTTTTACAGTTAATCCTTTTACCTTGTCTCTTTATTTAGCAAAAACGAAAACTTCGAATTTACATTTCTAATACATTCAGCCCCAGCAAGGCAGAAGGTGAAGGGTCAGGAGCTTCAGTGGGAACCCCAGGAGCAGTTCCAGCAGGGGACAAAGTGGCCTCTTGGGAACTTCGTGTGGAGGGGAAGCTACTGGATGATGTGAGTTGAAAATGAGTGGGGTTTGTGAGGAGAGAACAGAAGGGACATATAATGGAGATATTGTTTCTTCTGTTATTTCCTGAAAGGCCCAAATCCCCCTCAATACCAGGACTGGAATGGGCCTCACTTTTGTTAGGCAGGGTTCAGGTAACTAATTAAGCCTCTCCTTCCCATCTTTCAGCCCAGCAAACAGAAGAGGAAGTTTTCTTCATTTTTTAAGAGCCTGGTCATTGAGCTGGACAAGGAGCTTTATGGACCTGATAACCATCTGGTGGAGGTGAGAGCAGCCTAAGCCAAGGGGAGAGTAAGGTGATATGTGAACTTTGGGCCACAGCCTTGGGAACCACACTTTGATGTGTTTGGAGGAACACAGAATTGGCTCTAGTCCCATATGTGGGGAAAGCATTTGTATTGTTTCATACAACAGACCCTTCTCCCCATCAGTGGCACCGTTTGCCTACAACCCAAGAGACAGATGGCTTCCAAGTGAAACGCCCTGGGGACCTTAACGTCAAGTGTACCCTTCTGCTTATGCTGGACCATCAGGTGATTTCCCCAGAGCATCTCTTTGGCGAATACATAGTTGCCTGTGTGGCAGCTGGGTTTCTGCTCTGACTTTACCTTGGTCTCTCCACAGCCACCCCAATACAAGCTGGACCCTCGGTTGGCTCGGCTACTTGGTGTACATACCCAGACCCGAGCTGCCATCATGCAGGCACTGTGGCTGTACATCAAGCATAATCAGCTACAGGATGGGCACGAACACGAGTACATCAACTGTAACCGCTACTTTCGCCAGGTCAACACTCCAGCATTTCCCTTCTCTGCCCTCTCATGCTCTCTGCTCATTCCTTCCATGCCAGCTTCCCTGAGTCCTTATTCAGATAGCTTCTGCTTCACATCACTCTAAGATTGCTGATCCTGTAGGCCCTGGAATGTCCCATGTACTTTTCCCAGATATTAACCACTTCCCCCCTTCCCCCCTCGCCAAAGCCTGGTTTTATCTTACCCTAGTTGCTCCCTTCCTTAGATCTTTAGTTGTGGGCGTCTTCGTTTCTCTGAGATACCCATGAAACTGGCTGGGCTGCTGCAGCATCCAGATCCCATTGTCATCAACCATGTCATCAGGTAAGTGGGGACTTAGAAGGACCACTCTTATGTCTATCCTTTAGGAAAATGGTGAACCCTTTTGTTGGTGGTGGATACTCCCCAGATCTGTGATTTATATCTTGTCCCTATCCTTTCCCTTCATGATTTGGCATAGTGTGGACCCCAATGATCAGAAGAAGACAGCTTGTTATGATATTGATGTTGAGGTAGATGACCCACTCAAGGCACAGATGAGCAACTTTCTAGCCTCCACCACCAACCAACAGGAGATTGCATCTCTGGACATTAAGGTAGGCCTTTGCTCTAAAAGGGTAAGGTATGATAGTATCTCCTTGCCCCCACATACCCCTTTGGGATGGGGTTTCTGTTCTTATGCTTTGAATTCAGGGCTTTGAGCAGAACCCCAGGGAAAATGGGTTACCTGACACAACTCTCCTCAGATCCATGAAACCATTGAGTCCATTAATCAGCTGAAGACTCAGAGGGATTTCATGCTCAGTTTCAGCACTGACCCACAGGACTTCATTCAGGAGTGGTTGCGTTCTCAGCGAAGAGATCTCAAGGTATGAGGGGATGGATGAGGGAAGGAGAGAATATATCATCTTGACTCCTAACTTGTTTGGCAAGAGAGTGACCTTGGAGCTTGTACCAGCTGGGCTGCCAACCCATCATTCCATCCTAACACCTTTGATGGATTGTTAAAGTTGTTCTCATGGTTTCTGCTATCTCCTAACAGATTATCACAGATGTGATAGGCAACCCAGAGGAAGAAAGGAGAGCTGCTTTCTACCATCAGCCCTGGGCCCAGGAAGCTGTGGGGAGGCACATTTTTGCCAAGGTGAGGATTAGGCCAAGTTTCCTCCCAGTAGGCCTAGATGAAAAAGGCTAGTCTTCCATTTCTTTCCTCTGATGAATTTGTAGATCTCAGAATCACCCATTTCCCCCCCACTCCTCTCCCAACTCTCAGGTGCAGCAGCGCAGGCAAGAACTGGAACAGGTGCTGGGAATTCGCCTGACCTAGCAGCTCAGGGAACCTTCTTTGTTCCTGCATCCACTCCCTTCTCAGACTGGAATGGTGCCACCCTCTGCCCCACTTGGGGTTAGAGGGAGGTGGGATAGGATGGGGTGGAGAAGACTCCGCCACCTCATCTCCTCAGCTTTAGTTGCATAAATGTAGTCATAGGATTCATAGTCGCTTGGGCCCTACAGCCTTATTATTCACTTTTGCGTTGGCTTTAATTGGGTTCAGCAGATGCCTCCTCTGCCCTTATGGGCAGGCCTGAGCAGGACCTCTGGGGGCTGTGGCAACCCTAGGGGGTTGGGCTTTGACAATGTAATTGCAAAATTTCAGAACCAAATACCCCTGGGTTTTTATGTTTACAGGTGTTGACCTCATGGAGGTCAGAACTGGCTCCAGGGAGCCAGACTGGGGTAAGAGGGCATATCCCAGACTCTCCTTGGCCTTTTCTAAACCAAAGTTCTTTGCCATTCCCACAAGCCCAGTGTCACTGCTGGTCTCTTCCTTTCCTTCAGGTATTTGCACTATTTGGGGAACAGGTTTTTCTAAGTGGGAAACACCTTTTTGTACAGGGATAGGTTGGGGGTTTTCCAAGGAGCTCTACCTGGTGCCTCCCCTTCATTTTCTTAATCTATGCAAGCGGCTCAAGGGCTCCGGCCGCCATCATCTCCTTGGGTGGCAGATGGGCAGTGGTCCCATAGAAGACTTCACTCCTTTGGCTTGAGAAAAGGGCAAGGGAGGTTTGGATGTCTGCATGGTGGAGGGGAAGGGTGTTGCTGCTCCTTTGGGGCTAAAGGGAGGGCAGTGAAAAGGGCGGGCGGCAAGTACCATTTTGGGCTAGTTTGGAAATTTCCAAATAAATACATTTTTGTTTACTGGTGTCTTCTGGGTTGGAATGAAAGACAGCAAAGACTAGAATCATTGGAGAAGGGTCCCAGAGAGTTTTATTTGGGAGATGTAAGGCTGACCACTTCATTTCCATAATTTCTTGATGGACATGTTCTTCTCACTATCTTTCTGCATGACCTGAAGGAAGAAATGATAGGCTGTTGTAATAATCCTATCCCTCCTTTAACAAAGTTATAGGTCAGAGTATATTATGATGGCTTCCCCAGTCACAGCCTCTTTACCTTGGCTACTGCCATCTCAAAGTCTTCTTGGGTGACGTGGACACGCCTTTCACGGAGGGCATACATTCCAGCTTCTGTGCATACACCCTGCAAATAAAAAAAAAATCAGATTGGAAGACACCATGACTCGTCCTCAACAGGACCCTCAGATCTCAAGTCCTAAAACATCGTTACCTTCACTTCAGCCCCTGATGCCCCAGGCATGAGCTCTGCAATTTTCCGTAGATTGATGCCTCGAGTCAGGTTCATTTTCCGAGAATGAATCTTCAAGATATCCAGTCGTGCCTATAGTGGTAGAGAGGAGAGGGAAGCCTTGAGCACTACACTCACCCCTTCTTAAGACAGCTTTCTCTGGGTACTCTCTACCACCAACCTCCTCATTAGGGGGCGGGAACTCAATCTTCCTGTCAATTCTCCCAGGGCGAAGTAGAGCAGAGTCCAGGATGTCAATTCTGTTGGTGGCCATGATAACCTGTAGGAGGCAAGAGGGTTCATCAGCTGTCTTTATTCTCTTTCCTAGAGCTAGGTTCTATCCTTTTTCCCCCCTGCCTGCTCCAACCCACCTTGATGTTCTTAGTGGCTTCAAAACCATCCAATTGGTTGAGCAGCTCTAGCATTGTTCGCTGTACTTCACTGTCCCCACCAGAGCCACCTTCTAGCCTTGAGGAGCCAATGGAGTCAATCTCATCCATAAAGATAATGGAAGGAGCATGTTCTCGGGCCATGACAAACAATTCCCGAACCATTCGTGCCCCTGAAATACACAAACTTACGTCAAGAGCTGAATGCCAAAAGGTGGATGGGCAGCAGCAGAGAAAGATTCTTGGCTGGCCTCTTAACCTCAGTTCAACTGAGGTTACCTTCTCATGACTTTATCATTGCCTATCATTCTTACCTTCACCAATGAATTTCTGTACCAATTCTGAGCCTGAGACACGAATAAAGGTGCAGTCAGTGTGATGAGCCACAGCCCGAGCCAAGAGAGTTTTGCCAGTACCTGGAGGTCCATACAACAGCACACCCTAGGCAGGGTAGGTGAAACTCAAGTCATCTCACAGTAAAGACCACTCCAATTATCCCAAATCCCAGTAAATGTTTTTCGGGCACAACTGTCTCTGACCCAACCTCTCTTTGTGACTTTCGTGGTTCAAGGCACTGCCTAGAACTTCTAACTCCCCCAGGAAAATCCCATCCCTCACCTTGGGTTGTGCAATGCCTAGTGCCTCAAAGAGCTCAGGATGTTTAACAGGCAATTCAATCACTTCTTTGATCTCCTTAATCTGTTTGTCTAGGCCACCGATCATCTCATAGGTAGAATCAGGCACCTTTTCCACCATCATTAAGGACACCAATGGGTCTACTTTGTTGGGTAGAATTTTGTGCAGGGTGTAGCTGTCATTTCGCAGGGCCACGCGGCAATTGGGTGTCACCTGGTTGTGGTGAATAGGTCATTTTAGGAGATAACATCACTACAGTATAGCACAGACAGGCCCTAGCCCCTCATCCCCTGAATTCCTGGAACTGCTACACTTACATCATTGATGTCGATGTTCTTATCTACATCCACCACAAACTTCCCCTCAGGATGTACCTAGAGAGAGAAGCTTGTTAGTTTTCTAAGTGGTACCAGCCTCCCTCCATCCCAGGTACCAAGCCATACAATCAAGGAAAGGCAGAAGAATGTTAAAAGAACATATATTTTTTCTATTAGCCAGCATGATGTGACATTGTTCCCCAAATATCTATCTAAGGGATAAGAATATAAAAAAGAAACTCTGCCCCCGAGATCAAACTCTGTACCTTGACCAAAACTTTCTTTTTATCCATAGCTCGGACCACTTCTCCCACATAGGACCCCTGCTCCTGTAACAGCTGCAGCTCCTCCCGTAGTAGGCGCACTGGAGTAGAAACAAATATGAGCCATTTTGGGGTTATCTTGCTAATGTTTTGCTAAATAGCTCAACACATTACCTGATTCCCAATCCAATTAATATGAGCACTACTGTGGAACCTTTCCAATATATCTGAAGCAGGAAGTAATGATAATCATAATGTTAATCACATGCTTTTTCTATTCAGTGGTTTTACTTGTGTCTGACTCTTGGTGACCCCAATGGGGTTTTCTTGGCAAAGATACTGGAGTGCTTTGCCATTTTTCCCCTAGTTCATTTTACATGAGGAAACAGACAAACGGGGTTTCATGATTTGCTGAGGGTCACATAGACAGGAAGTGTCTGAGGTCGGATTTGAACGCAGGAAGAAGAGTCTTCCTGACTCCAGGACTGGTACTCTATCCACTGTGCTACCTAGCTGCCCAGTTAGATGTTATTTTGTGTTAAGATGTGATGTGTAGTAAAGGTACCAGAACCCAGAATCTATGAATTAGTCACAACTCTAAGCTCTTACCTTTTGCATTTAGCTCATTTCTTTGTGCTTGTAGACGACGGAGGTTTTGACTCTTGTCATTAACAATCAGCTATAATGGACAGAGTACAAATGATAAAATCTGTAGGCAAGTAACTAGAAACAGCATCCTAGCCAAATTCTCTCAAGATGGTTGTAAGGAAAAATAAGGCACAATGCACCTGGTCTCAGAGTCTAGCAAACTGATTACACCCATTTTGCTCTATCTTCTCAAGAGTACTGCTGTGATTCAATAAGATCCAATGAAAAGCCTGCTTAATTCTATCCTAGAAATCATAGGCCTTTTCAAAGTGGGTTCCAAAATACTGGAGGAATTTTTTTTTAAGCCCAGGTTGACATTTCACTAAAACAATGAAGTCTCTAATAAAGACCATATAGATCTCAACCCTACCTCTACTAACGGGATACCTTATCTACCCTAAAAAAGCATCAAAGCCCCCCAGTGAAGTTTAGAAATATTCCTTTCAGTATGTCTTCATTCCATCTAGTGTCTATTCTTAGAGTTCCTCTATGAATTAGAATACTGACTTGTCCATCTTGCTTGAATTCAGACCTCAAACAAGTTTTCCTACTCTTTTAAAAACTCATCTCCCATCATATCTGGCAGCCCAATTCCCCATGCCTTCTCTCTTGTCTCACTTCTTTCTGAACCCAGCAATTCTTTCAGAATATCCTGGGAAGAATCTTAGAAGTGAATTTCTCTTCCCTTTCCCCCAAATTTGACCCCTATTCCCATAATACTTATATCTCCTCCCTCCCCATCAATCCAGTTCTTAACCTAATTGATGGTAAGGATGATTATTCTCAAAATGACATACATATATGTGTGTGTATATATATATATACACACACACACACACACACACACACACACACACACACACAGGCTCACATATTTATATGTATCTCACATACATATGCCTTCAACCCCGTCCCATCTCTCTAGTGGCCTCACCTGAAGTTCCTCGATTTTTGACAGGTAATACTGTCGCAGTCCACTCCCTGCCTTGCCTTCCTCCAACTCCATCTGCTGAAAAAATGTTATCAAATAACATTTTGTGGGAGTGCCTACGGCACAGAGACCTGTGAGGCAGGCGCTGGTTTGGGTCAGGAGGGGAGCAAACTCACTTCTTGCCCTCCCAGACCTTACGATCAATCTGAGGGAAAGCAACACAAACACACATACACACACGAATACCAATCACGCGGAAAGGGACGAAGGTGCCCCGCCATCCTACTGTGGTCCCTGCGATCCGGGCGCAGGGCCTCATTCCTAGCTCTTTCCGCGGGCCTGATCCAGCCGTGGCGGCTCTGACAAAGCAAGTTGGCCCTTGGGGAAGCACCCGCCCCAGCTCGGGCTGGTCTCCTGCCTCCATCGAGTCTGAACCAGATTCCGACTTATCCCTCGCCTCGATGGGAATTCCAAATCCTGTCCGGCCCCACAATTCCTTGCCCTAGCCCCGCCATAGCCTCCTTACCTGCTCCGGTCCATCCAGCGCCATCTTCCCTCCACAGAGCCGGATGCCGGCATCCAAGAGAGGTTCTGGGCGCAAGCGCAGAAGGGCGGGAGCGTCCGCGGCCGTGGCCCGCAGAATAAAGCTTCCGGGGCAAGGGGCGAGGAAGTGAACGTGAGCAAAAATCTTATTGGGAAGGTCGGAAATCCTTGCTTGGGAGAGGGAATGAGTGCGGAATGAGACCTGAAAATGCTCTTCCTCAACACTCTCTTGACAACACTCTCCTGGCTTCTATCACTTCAACACCCATTATCAGAGTCCTAGCTTTATTTCTATGGGATCGGGAGAGGGAGGAGGAAGAAATCTTGAAGACATCACTTCCTGTCCCTGTCTTCCGTAGCAATTAGATGACCTCAAAAGTCCCGCCCTATTGTAAAATCCCATCGTCCTATCAAAAACAACAACAACAAAAGCCGTTACCGAAAGCTTGGACAAATTCAAGATGGTTGAAGGGGCGGAGTCTTTACGGAAGAGCGACTGCGACCAAGAAGGGAGGAAGTGCTTTCCCAGTCTACACGTGCCCCCAGAAGTTTGACTGAAAGTACTTCTGGATTTTGGAAAGTGCTTTCTCCGACTCAGTGATTCCCGGGAAAGGGGATTCCGGATTTTCCCCCGGACAGGGCTGAGGGATATTTCCATCTTGCGCCATGGGGAAGAAGGGCAAAGTCGGGAAGAGCCGGCGGGACAAGTTCTACCACTTGGCAAAGGAGACCGGTGAGTTGGGGGGTACCCTGCGGGGCTTCTGGGCCTCCCTCGGCCCCGCCTCCGCTCACTAGGCCTTATTCCTTCCCCAGGCTTCCGTTCCCGCTCCGCCTTTAAGTTGATCCAGCTGAATCGCCGCTTCCAGTTCTTGCAGAAAGCCCGGGCCTTGCTGGACCTGTGCGCGGCGCCTGGGGGATGGTGGGTTATCGCTGCCCCTTCCTTGGGCATTTAATCACCGCCTCCGGGAAACCTTTCCTTCCAACCCCATGGCTGCTTTCCTTGCAACGTAGGCCAGGGACTTCGTAGGGGTTTCGATGTTCCAATTTTTTTTTTTTTCAGGATTAGTGTTTTAAAGGTCTTATTCAAGTATGTTTCTACACGTAATCGACAATATCTTTGTGTTCCTAGGTACCCGAACTATATCCTCGGAAACTGATTTCCTTAGCAATCCCAATGATTGGTATTTGTCTCTTCCCCCCACCCACCCCAGTGCCCTTCATAGATTTTAGAAATGTGATTGGCATAGAAGATTTAACAAAAGAATTTGAAAGTTATTTTACCAACTTTCCCCCACAATGACAACAAAACCTACCCTTCCTTCATGGTAGCAGAAACAGATTTCTTTACATATGAGGAAAGACAACTTTTTTGTTTATAACCAGTTACACGTAATACATTTTCACATGTTTTCCGAAGTTACATGATGTCTTCCTTCTCTCCCTTCTCCCCCTTCCTAGAGCTGGCAAGCAATTTGATCAGGGTTATACCTCTGTTGTCATGCAGAACATTTCCATATTCGTTTTTTTTTTTTAAACCCTTAACTTCTGTGTATTGGCTCTTAGGTGGAAGAGTGGTAAGGGTGGGCAATGGGGGTCAAGTGACTTGCCCAGGGTCACACAGCTGGGAAGTGTCTGAGGCCAGATTTGAACCTAGGACCTCCCATCTCTAGGCCTGGCTCTTAATCCACCGAACTACCCAGCTCCCCCTCCATATTCATTTTTCCTCCCCTCCCCTCATCCTGTTAAGTGACTGAGAGATGCAGGGAAGAATTTTTGAGTATTTTTTAATTACATTTTTTAATTCTCCAGGCTGCAGGTGGCTTCCAAGTTTATGCCAGTGTCCAGCCTTATTGTGGGTAAGTGTTAAGGTGTCACTCCTGGCTGCTTGGTGTGGGGAGTTTGGGATTCTGTCTCCCATGTAGTAGCTTAGATCTCACTGTTTTGTTTTTTCCCCTAGGGGTGGACCTGGTTCCAATTAAGCCCATTCCCAATGTGGTTACACTGCAAGAGGATATCACAACTGAAAAGTGCCGCCAAGTAAGCCTTCCTTCCTCAGTGCTTTCATACCTTGTCATCATTCTCAGTGGTTTATTTGGGGATTCTAAGCCACTATCCTCACCCCTACTCCCTGACTCCTCCCACCTTTGGGAACCCTTTCCATAGGAGAAAGAACTTTGACCTAATGAAGGGAAAAACATTTGGTAAGCACTTAACTTTTTGCCAAGCACTGAGTATATAATTCAAATTGAAGATGATCTTTGTAGTGGCACAGAGCATACTTATTCAATGCGTTTGGGTTCTGGTAAGAAAAATGGCAGAGTAAAGTGAAGCATAGCTGAATCTAGGCCTAGTTATAGTGGGGGCTGGGGAGGGGGTATTCTGAGGATGAAATGCTGTGGGGTTTGAGGGAAATTGGTAGTTGATGTAGAGCTGGTGGAGGGATGATGAAGTAAAAATGAATAGTGTGGAGCCAGGTCCATATGTTCTTTGTAATCTGATTGGATTTTTCATCATGGATTTCTTCAGTTATGAGAAATACAGATACATAACGGGGAGGGGGTTTGGGACCCTTTTTTTACCCCAAACTAATATCCAGTGCAATTGTGCTATTTATATGAGGCTAATTATGTGTTATTCTTGATTTTAGCCAGTCCCCATTGTTATGTCCAAATGTGTTCTTTGAATAAAAGCATTTATTAAACCTTTGAAATGGCTTAGGCTATAGGGAAGATCTAATGATTAGCTAAGAGATGTGACATTCTATTTCCTTTCTCTAGGCTCTCAGGAAGGAGCTAAAGACTTGGAAGGTTGATGTTGTGCTCAATGATGGGGCTCCTAACGTAGGGGCTAGCTGGGTCCATGATGCTTACTCACAAGGTGCCTAAGGAGAATTGGGGTTGGGCTTATTCACAAGTTCTGAGCTCCCTAGCTGACAAGTCTTGATTCCTCTTAGCCCACCTGACCTTGATGGCACTTCGTCTGACTTGTGATTTCCTGGCACGTGGTGGCTGCTTTATCACTAAGGTTTTCCGCTCCCGTGACTACCAACCCCTTCTCTGGATTTTCCAGCAGCTATTTCGCCATGTTCAGGCAACTAAGCCCCAGGCCTCTCGACAGGAATCTGCAGAGATCTTTGTGGTCTGCCAGGGTGAGCTCTCCTTTATATTCTCTAGTCTACTCTTCTCCTATGCCCTTTTTCTTTCTCAGAGTGTTCTCTTCATCTTTTTCTCTCTGCACATATCTTCCAGGTTTCCTGGCTCCTGATAAGATTGACAGTAAATTCTTTGACCCCAAATTTGCCTTTAAAGAGGTTGAAGTTCAGGCCAAGACTGTGACTGAATTGGTAACCAAGAAGAAGCCCAAGGTATGCATGTAGAAAAGAAATGGACGTACCCTGAAATTTCTTGAGAGGGAGAAGAAATGTGGACCATTGAGAATTCAAAGGAGACTTCTGTTTGTTCTCTGTTTCTTTCCTATCCCACTAGGCTGAGGGCTATGCTGAAGGTGACCTTACTCTCTATCATCGGGTCTCTATCACTGACTTCCTCCGAGCTGCCAATCCTGTTGACTTCCTCTCCAAAGCTAGTGAGGTATGTCTGGGAAAGGGATATGTGGAAAAGTTGCCCTAACCCATCAAGGAAGTTTACTTTCGGCTTCTCTGATTATCTTCCTTCCTTGCTGAGCAGATCATGCTGGATGATAAGGAATTGGAGCAGCATCCAGCCACTAGTGAGGATGTAAAGGTGTACTGCCAGGACATCAAAGTGCTAGGGCGAAAAGAGCTCAGGTATGAGGACAGACATCCCAAATTATGTGACTGGGAAGGACCTTGGGAGCAAGCCTAAGTTTGAGAGGAAGTAGAACCCAATGAGGTTTGAGGGGAAAATGTAACTTGGTTTTCTCAGAGTTGGAAAACTGTGTCAGAAATTTGGGGTTGGGGCAAAGCATTGAACTTAATTTATCTGATTGTAAGTTTTATGCATCCTGTGAGGCATTTAATGATGATAGGGTTGGGGCAGTTAGTAATGGAGCTTTTGCAACAGGTCCCTACTGAATTGGAGAACAAAGCTTCGTCGATTCGTGGCCAAGAAATTAAAAGATCAGGCAAAGTTACTGGACATCAGGTGAGCTGAGGTCAGAGTAGAACAAAAGATTTGAGGAGGATTGGGAAAGAACCTTTGAAACTGAATGTGCCCTCATTCATATGCTTGCCTCCACTGCAGTCTGAGCTCTGGAGAGGAGGAGGAGGAGAAGGAAGAGGAACAAAAAGAAGGAAAAAAGACAACAGTTGCTGCTGAGGATGCTGAGGAGGAGGAGGAGTTGGACAGGGCTCTTGCAGAAATGAAGGCCCAGGAGGTAGCAGAGCTGAAGAGGTGAGAAGCATGGGAGTGGCCTGGCCTTATAAGTAGGGAAGGCAGAGAACTATCCTAGGGCACAAAGGATAAGGATGTACTGGAAGACATAATTTTTTAAGAAAATATCTTTTACAAATATACAAAAAAGCCAGCATTCATAGCATTTACTTTGTGACATTAAGACGATCTTACTTTTACTAGAAGATTTGAGTCATCATATCATAGGTTCACAGTTCACAACTTCAGTTTTCATGTGTGTCTAGGGCTTGTTTATAACTAATCCTAGATTTGATTGGCTTGAGGTTCTTGGCTTTTGAGTTACCAGATGTGGGAGAGGCTTGTGGGGTTTGGAAAAAGCAGCCTTTTTCGGGGGGGGGGGGGGGAGGGGAACTCTTGATGCCTGGAGTTCACCAGTTGATTCCATGGGTACTATTATCCAGGAAGAAAAAAAAGCTGCTTCAGGAGCAGAGGAAACAACGTGAGCGAGTAGAACTAAAGATGGATTTGCCTGGAGTGTCCATTGCAGATGATGGTGAAACTGGGATGTTTTCCCTGCGCACAATCCGTGGCCACCAGGTGGGATGGGTGGGGGGTGTGTTTTGGGGCTATTTAGTATATGTGGAATATCTTGAGACTATAGACCTCTTGTGCATACCAAATACTATCTTTCCAAAATAATATCAATGATTCATTATTTTAAAAATTAGCCTCGTTTTGCAAAATCTCACTATACTGTCATTTGGCTGATCATTTTTTTTATACTCTTCCTACAGAATTGACTGATTCACCTAGAATTATTTTATTATATTGACTTTGTAACTTGTGATTATAGAATGTGAAAAACCCAGGGCTAAGAATTGGAATATATGGATTGTTGTGCTGAGTCAAACATGCATGTAATTGGTATGATATGCTGAAACGGTGAGGGCTAAGAATGGGATAAGGAGCCTATATACATGCATTAGGGTGAACAGACTTGTTCATGGAGTTTGAGAACATTAGAACCTAAACCAGTTTCTGGAAGGCCTCTCCTGTGATCCAGGGGATCTATCTGCCTTTGGTCCCGAGTTGCTAACTGCTCAACTTTTTTTTAAGTGACTTGGATAAAGATGTGCTTCTGAGATCTGTAGTGACACAAAATTGGGCCATGGACTAAATCTAATACTACACTTCCATCTTTGAAATTCCAGCTCCTACTTTTAGCACCATAAACTCAACTGTAATGAGATAATGGCCAGATTACATAAAAGATCCCAGGCAAGGACTCACCAGTAAGCTGAGTCAGCAGTAAGACAAGGCAGTCAAAACTTAAGGTTTTACTGTCATTTATTGTACCTCCAGAACAAGGGAGGTGTGATAAATCCTCCTGGTTCATGCCAAGTTGTTCAGCCCACATCTGGAGTCTTAGTTCTGAGGTCTACATCCCAGGAAGAATGTTGTCAGGAATGGATATGGAAGTTCAATGAGAAGACCTAGGGAATATGATAAATATTTTCAAGTATTTAAAGAACTGTTATGTGGGAGGATCAGACTTGTTTTGCTTGGCCCCAGAGGTCAAAACCAAGAACTCTAGATGTAAGTTGCGGAAGGAAGTTTTCTATGCATGAAACTATAGCAGTAAATTTTCCAAAAGTGGAATTATGGGCATAAATTGAAGATATAGTACTTTGAAAATGCAAAAGCATCATTTTGATGAGTCCTGGCCTGTCTTCCATCTAACCACAGCTACTACAGGAAGTGGCACAAGGCAATATGGGGACTGCAGACAAATTCCTGTTGGAGGAACCAGAGAGTGATATCTATTTATCTGATGAAGAGAGTGAGGTTGCTGATGATGAATCTCTGGCTAGTGACCTGGACCCTGAAGAGCTTGTGGGAGTTAAGGGATACAAGGCTCCTCCGTCTCAAAAATGGTGAGTCCAGTGTTGGTGGGCCACTATGGTGGTCTGATGATGTTTCTTTCCACTCTTAAACATCATAATACGGAGAAGGGAACATCTTCCGTGAAAGTATCTTAATTGTGAACATTGGTGTGGGAGCCCACAAAAACCTCCCTCCATGCTTAAGAACCTGTGGTCTATTTCTGGGCCCACAGTGTAAAGTTTGCAGAGCAACCGCATCAAGAGGAAGAACAACAAGAGAATCCTCTTTTGGTACCACTGGAGGAAAGGACTGTCCTTCAGGAAGAACAAACCAACCTGTGGTTTTCCAAAGTAAGTGTAAGACCAGATATGGAAATTTGAACTGAGATGGGGATATGAGGTTTGATTTCAGGATTAATAATTGGGAAGGCAGTAGGGGTGGACAGGGTTGCTTCTTTCTGTTCCCCTTTCTTTTTGTTTTAAACCCTTCACTGAGGGCAAGTAGGTGGCTCGGGATAGAAAGCCAGGCCTAGAGACTAGGAGGTCCTGGGTTCAAATGTGACCTCAAACACTTTCTAGCTAAAACCCCCATTGTCTAGAGCCCTTCTGCCTTAGAACCAATATGTAAGTATTGATTCCAAGGAAGAAGGTAAATTGTTTTGTTTCTTGTTTTCAAAAAAAGCAAAATCCCTTATCTTTTATCTTGGTAACAACTAAGGCAGAGTGGTATAGGCTAGGCAAAATGGGGTTAAGTGACTTGCCCAGGGCCACAGCTAGGAAGTGTCTTGGATCAGATATGAACCTGGGACCTTCTGGCTCTAGGGTTCTAACTATTGTGTTACTAGCTGCCCTCCCTTCTCTTGGTTCTGAAGCGCTTCCTTGTTGCAGGGTGGTTTTGCTGGGATTGAAGATGATGAAGATCAGGCTGTGGAGATAAGCCAGGCTCAGCTGTTGTATGAGAGCCACTGTAAAGAAAAACAGAAACTCCAGCCAAAGCCTATGAATTCAAAAAGTGCAGAGGTGCCTCCCCAACATCAGGCCCAGAGCACCAGCACAGGAGAGCCAGTCATTGAAGAAAATGCAGCCACTTCTGCTAGAGAGACCAGCAGTTCAGACAGTGATAGCAGCAGTGAAGATGAGAGGTGAGAGCCTCATATGGTGATGGTCCAAAGAGAATGCCATCTCCCTGCCCATTTCTCAAATGGTTCCCTTCTTTCGTCAGGGAAGGGGATTTGAGCAGGCTCATGCTTTCTTTCCAATAGAAAATTAAGTAAAGGTCCCCGAGGTAAGAAGCGAGGCCATTTGATAGAGCCAGAAGATGGATTTGTGGTGGTGCCTATTGAGAATCCAGGTAAGAGGGCCAGAGTTCTACTTCCTTGGGAAGGTAGATAGGGGCATTCTGGGAAAATAAGCCTATTGGGTACTGAACTCTAAAACTGTTCCCTTAGTCAAACGCCAGATATTGAACCCAGAAGGTCTAGCTCTTGGTGCCATGATTGCCTCTTCCCGGAAAGCACGGCGAGATCTCATAGATGACTCCTTTAGTAGGTATGAAGATTAGGAATTATGGGGAAGGATGGGCTCTAGGTGAGTGGACAGCTACTTTAAGAAAGCAATGGGTACTTTTTTTCATCTAGGTATACATACAATGAGGAGGAAGAGGACCTCCCTGAGTGGTTTGTGCAAGATGAAAAGCAGTATCGAATTCGGCCATTGCCCTTGGATAAAAAGACAGTGGAGGAGTACCGGAAACGCTGGCGTGAAATTAATGCTCGGCCCATCAAAAAAGTGGCTGAGGCCAAGGCCCGAAAGAAACGTAGAGTAAGTGATAGTGTTTTCCAAGGCCCTTGGCAGGCTCAAGTTTTCCTCCAACTGGCTAAAAAGCAGTCATGTAACCAAGGATTTTACCCATAGATGTTAAAGAAAATGGAGCAGACTAAGCGGAAGGCAGAGGCTGTGGTAAATACAGTGGACATCTCTGAGCGGGAGAAGATGGCCCAGTTGCGAAGGTGAAGTAGAACTAAAGGGTGGTTGGGTCTAGAACATAAAACTTCTTGGTCTTGGGACCCCTTTACTTTCTTAAAAACAGAACCCACCGGCCCCATGGAGATTTTAAGTGGATTTTTATCTACTACTTTTTCCATATTATAAATTAGAAGTTTTCATGTTTTGAGCAAAGGAAGGAGAGTTTCAATTTGCACTTTCCTTTTGCAGCCTCTACAAGAAGGCTGGGCTTGGCAAGGAGAAACGCCAGGTTACCTATGTTGTGGCTAAAAAAGGTGTGGGTCGGAAGGTAAGAAGACCTGCTGGAGTCAAAGGTCACTTTAAAGTGGTGGATACAAGGATGAAAAAGGACCTGAGGGCACAACAACGGAAGGAGCAGCAGCACAAAGGCCACAAAGGCAGGAGGAGGAAGTGAAAGACAGGATCCAGAAGGATTATAGAGAATTGCTGAGCTATTTCCTCTTCCTAGGACCTGGACAAGTTTCAAACTTGCCTCATTTTTTCTGTGGAAAGAAAAGCTGATGTTCATATCACAGCCCTCTGTAGTTAATGGTTTTCTGGTACTGGTCACTGACCAATATTTTGTACTGTTCTGTTCCCTTGTGAGAAAAGGCAACTATGGAAAATAAAAGCTTCAAAAAAGGTAGAGGTATAAATTTAAGGGGACACATTCAGGAGTCTAAATTCTGCATCTGACTTGTCAAGGGACTTCTCTATACTGATTTAAACTCCTTCCTACCACCCCAAAGTATGGTCTCATCAGAGATGGCATAGGGTATTACTCTTCAGATAGTGAAAGAGTCAGGGTCTCTGGGAAACCACTATAAGAAATCTGATAATGACACACAAACCAGGCATTCTCCCAGTAATAAAACATTTACTAGAGCAAGCAAAAAGGAATGCACATCTGAAAGAAACCTTCACAAGTGTCACAAAATCTGGTAGTTCTGGATACTTTTATAAACAGGATGAAAACAAATTTCAGCAAAAAGATTATTGTGGCAAAAGTTTAAAAAAAAAAAGGTAATATACAATGAAATTAGATTTTTTTAAAACTGCTGAGGTTTATTTTTAATTAAGAAACAGCTTAGGTCTAGGAACAATTTCCAGAATACTTCCTAATCACTGTAGTTCTGGGCTCAGCTTGTTCAGGACAGCTTCCTGCTCTCTCCCATATACATCTGAAAGTTTCTGGCTGAATAGCCAAAATACTGCTTCCCAATGACATAGTGCACCTACAACCACATCAGAAACTTACACAGTTGTGCTGGTGTGGTGCCATTTGTGGAATCTAAAACTTAAACAATGCAGAGAACCTGCCCAATTCACACTAACTCTTACCTGGCCACTGGAAAAAGGAGAAAATCTGTTGGGAGTTGAAGGAAAAAAAAAAAAAACAAACAAAAGTACAGAGTACACAGCTGTACTCTACTCAGGACAACCTCAACTGGCCCCTCATCACCTAAATCGGATTTCAGGAACAGTCACGGCTGCCTGACTGCTCTTAAGTCTCTCAAAACATACCAGAAGCTTCACCCTAGCTAGAGCTCTAGCACTCCCCATGGCTAGTGCCCTGCTTCAACATGAGGGTTCACACAATGAGGACCAAAGCAGCTTCAAAGGAAGCTTAAGAAAAATGATTCTAAAGAAGGGGTCTTATTTCTAGGCCCTGGCTACTGATGTCCTTTAGGAGCAGAGGATCTTTGCATCTCAGATTTATGGGCCCCAACTTATCCCCAAGGACACAGCCATTTATGAAGAAATCCTTTTTAAAAATAATACACTCCACCCATTCCATTCCATGCTTCTGTATACACCTTCTAACTGTCCCATCGACTCTTCTTGCGTTTGGGTGGCTCAGGCACAGCAAAGCCATCTGCTGTCTTGTCTGTCTTCAAGTCTGTCTTGCTGTCCGTCCTGGTGTCCGTCCTGCCATCTGTCTTGCTTTCACGACCACAAGCCTCTTTCCTGCTCTCGCCATTCCGACCATCACTCCCAACCCGGCTTTCCCCATGTCGGCCACCACTCCCATGTCTGTTCTCTCCATGCCGATGACCATCTCCATGCCGGCCACTGCTTTCTGGATGGCGGTATCCATCGCCATGCCGGCCATCTCCATGACGGGGACCATCACCATGGCGATTACCACTATCTCCATGGCTATGGCGACTACTACCTCTGTTCTCTGGGTATCGCTCTCTATTTCCATTACCACTGCCACCACCAATTCCTTCTCGGTTGTTGCTCCCTGAGGCTGTGTTGTTGAGAGCCTGAGTTCCAGTAGGTGAGTACCCTCCTGGAACACTGCTAAGGTTCCCAGCACTGGCAAAGCCTGGGATACTCTTGGTGGCTGTGGCAATGGGGCTGTCAGAATTGGCATGGCCCTGCTGGGCTGAATTACTTGGGACGGAATTCAAGCTCCCTGCACTTGTCCACCCACTTGCCCCAGCAGCAGAGCTCCCAGCCTTCTGGTTGCTTAAACTGGCAGCGACAAAATGGCTCTTGTACTGCGACTATAAGAGAAAGAAAGTACATGTATAAGTGAGACAAAATTCAAGAGAAAATAAGTAAAGGGATAAACGGTATTAACAATTCCACTTGTGCACCAGGGCTCTGTCATTCCCAATGACAGTATTCTATTCTGCTCTTCCTCCCATAAGCTGAGGGAATAGAAAGAGGTAGTAGGCCACATCATTGGGGAAACCATTATTAATGTGTGAAAATTCACCTTACAGGTGATATGGTCAGAACAAAATCTGTCATGTATCAAAGTATAACTATTTGTACATAATATATTCACAGTTAGGACTTGATAAACCCAGGAAATCAACTACAATAGAATAGTCTGAAGCAAGGGCTCCTAACCTGGGAGTCCTTAAACTTTTTTTTGTTTTTGGCAACTTTATTTTAATATAATTGGTTTCCTTTAAGATCTCACATATTTTAAGCATTTAAAAACATTTTCTAAAAAAGGTTCCATAAGCTTCACTAGGTTGCTAAAAGGTTCTATGACAAAAAGTTAAGAACCCTTAGCCTGAAAGCAGGTTCATGTAACTAAGGGCCCAGTTAATTTAGGGAAGAAGATAGATCCAAAATCATGCCTGTGGAGCAAACTGTCCTCTAAAGAACTATGGCAGCTACCACTTTGAAAATAGCTCAGGGAACTGTTAAGATGCAGAGCTGTTAAGACTGCAGTGGGAACATAAATCTGATAATATTCATGAAAATAGTCCTGGCTGTAGGCAAGGTGAATCAAGGTATCTCAAATGAGTCAGGAAATTATTTTCTTGTTTACCCCAATCCTGCCATCCTATTCCTAGAAATTGTCACCCCAAGCATCTATCACCTTACTGGTGCCATCATTAAATCAGAGTATGAGGAGGTAAGGGAAAGAACATAAATCATGTAACCACGGGAAAATACTCTAAATTAATTAAGTACATTTAAAGAAAATCAGACTATGAAGCCTAACTGGTCAGGGCCAACATTTCGTCTCCCACCACCCCCATGATTTTTGTTCTTTTTATTGATGTAACAGAGTTCTCCCTTGAGAGTGCCATTTAAGCTGAATGTCAGACCTGAAAAGCAGCTTTCATTGCAGTCAGGCGGTCTCCCATGGCCCCTGTGGAGGGCTTGTAGGCCTCATAGTTACTCATCACGTTGCTGTTGTTTCCACGATCCTGGGGAGTAAAGAGACCCAAGATCATGTAAGAATTCCTGAAAAACTTAGCTCTTATTCCCATGGAGAATCAATGTTAGGACTATAAAGCCATGCCATGGAAGTTTATTCTGCTTTTAAAGAAATGAGGCAGTGAAAGGGCTTAAAGAACACAATAGACTTCAATTTTTTAGGGCTAAAAAGGGAACCTTTTCTAGGAGGGTATCTGGGAGAGATAACTATATATATAGGCAGCTTTTAGGTTGGCTAAGGAACATGACAAACAATAGAGCTTGCCAGTGGAAGTTAATGTTCTCTAAGCTTTAGGCTAAGTATCAATACAGTTTTTACTCATTCTCTGTTTCTTCCAGGTACTAGAAAGTGCACAATACACAGGTTCTATTCCATGGTGAGGAAGGAAGTTGGCAGTGATTTTTCCCCACATTATGCCTTAAGGGAAAATAGAAGATAAGGGCTGGTTTCACTTAGCCACAAGCTTGTAATAAGCTCCAAAACAACTTCCCAAGCAGTCTTAACCAACTCATTAGGAAGCAAAATGCATACAACTTTCTCATTGACTTCAATGCTTAGCTCATCATTTATCTATTCTATTCCCCTGCCAAAATCCTTGGGGTCAGAAATATCCATGGCTAACAAACTTTCTAACAAATTGGTCATAATTCCTCAACCTCTAATGGAATTACTCAGAATTTGAAATTACATTGTCTGATCAACACCTTTACTAATCTTCCACTCAGATCGACCCCTCTTCCTTATGACCCCTTGCTCTCCTGACTCATTCCCTTTCTACTAACCTATCTTTCCAACAATGACTTCAGATGCTTTCCACAGTCAGTTTTCTTTCCCCTCATTTACCAGAGAGAGTTGAGGGAGGAAAGTACTTGCTTTGGATAACTGGAGGGGGAGGGAGAGCAGCAGGTAAAAAAAGTCCTGGGGCACTGGGAAGAGGAGGAACAGAACAGCCCTTCGAGTGCCAGCACCATGCCACATCTTTGCCAAAGCTGCCCTAGTGCTTCACTTGCCATTCCCTTTAAACTTAAGTTCTCCGAGAGGAGGGACTATTGCATTTCTTTCTTTGTATCCTCAAAACTAGCACGGCCTGGCTTAATAAATGTGTTTGCTGTTGTTACACAGAGTTGATTTTACTCATTAAAAATCACAGTACTTAAACCTCAGCTATACCCCTCACTGCTGATCAGCAAGTCATCCTTGACTTCTCTAAAGTATCAAATATTTTTGACCACAGGTTAATTTCAACTTCTTTGAATCAGAGACACCACAACCTAGTTCTACTTTAACCTATTCTGACCCATTATGAGTTTTGTCTTTGATTTTCTTCTTCATATTCTTTTTTGCAATCTCATTCACTTTCAAAGCTTAACATGCCTCTATTCAGAAGGCCCCCCCACAAATTATCTTTGTTCTAAGCACCAGGCCCATGGCCCTATCTATATAGGTTGGTTTCTATATGTATATACTATGTATATATGGTTACTATATCAGATGTCACTACTTGCATGACCCCTTTCCTTTAAGCTATTAAGACCTGCTGATACACTGGTGAAATAGCTCTTACATCCAGCTCTTCTTTCAAATCCTACTGCCATACATGCATAACTCAGATTGAATTCCTTGCCAGCAATAATAGGAAGGAGGAGGGAAGGAAGAGAGGGAGACAATTTGGATTATATAACTTCTGGAAAACTTATGTGAAAATTTGTTGATATGTGTAATTGTTAAAATAAAATATCTTTATACTCAAATCCTATTGCCATCACCTTAGTTCAGGTCCTCATTATCAGGGATTTGTATTCTTAAGAGAACCTACCTGGATAGGTCTTCATACTTCTACTTAGTCTTTCCTCTGATCCAGTCTTCTAACGACTATCATTCTCAAAATCCTTAGGTACAGAAATAGTCATGGCGCTCTACTTAGCCTCAAGTGCCTCCCTATTGCCTCCTGAGCAAAGTCCAAATTCTCTGCCTAGCATTCAAGGCCTCTCACAAGCTAAAGCTATGATTACTTTTTTCAGACTTACTTAGTTTTCTCATCTGTAAAATGGAGATAATAGTACCTACTTCACTCACAGAGTTGTTGTGAGAATTATATTATAATTAAATTAAAATACCTTATAAATCTCAAAGTGTCATATGTTAAAATATTATTTCCAATCTAAATCATAAATCATTCTTTTCAGCCAAAATGGCCATTCTGATTCCAGAACAGGTCCTCCTCAAACTGTTCCTATGCCAGAATGTTCTCTCTTCCTTCTCTACTAATTCTTTACCAATCTCATAAAGACCAATTTGAATTAAGATCACATATTAAGTACTAGAAGTCATCTAGCACAATCCTCTCATTTCATATATGAAGAAACTAAGGCTCAGTAGGTTAACTTGACTTACTCTCAACACAGAAAAAAGGCTCAAAGATAGTGGTAATAAGATTTAAAACCAGGTGCTCTGAACCCAGTTAGTTGTACTTCTGTCCCATGTGACTTTCCAAGGTATAACAGTAAAACATGGCAGGAATTTGAACCCAATTCTGAACTCCAAATCCAGCTCTCCTTTCCAAATACCCATGACTTTCTCATTGCTATCATCCTCCAATCTCCAACCCCCTTTATTGGTAACAACTACAGTTTGACCTTAGTTTTCTTGCCCTATTCAACTGAAAGCTCTATGAGGACCCAGAGGAGAATGACTCTTCCAAGCACAGTGCTCTGCAAACATGAGGCACTTAAAGAGTGAGAAATAATCTTAAACATATCTGGAAATCAAAAATCTCTTGCCATTACAACTTACTGTGTTCTCGGAGCCTAGCCCAGGTCGTTCTCTGTAGCCTAGGCCTCCACCACCAATGTTCAGCTTTTTCCCTTTTCCTCCTTTGAATCGAGATTTCCGAAACCAGGCATTCTGCATGAAAAACAACTCATGAAATTATAGCTGGAAGGCAACTGAAGCATATTTTTAGAATCTTTACCTTCTGTCTTAGAATTAATACTAAGTATCAGTTCCAAGGCAAAAGAGCAGTAAGTGCCAGGCAATGGAATTGAGTGACTTGCTCAGGGTCACACAGCTAAGGAAGTGTCAGAAGTCAAATTTGAACCCAGGACCTCTGGTCTCCAGGACTTGCTTTCTATGCATTGAGCCACCAAACTGCCCTAGCTAAAGCATATTCTTTATATGAAGCAGGAAGAGGTAGAGTATTACCATGGTCAAGCTTTTTGCTCTTCCTACTTTAGCCAAAAACATCTGTGATTAGACAACATACAAAGAACAACTCCTCTCTCTTGAGTAGTCTAAAACCTGTTTTAGACTAAATTTTGCTAAGGTCAGTCAAGTCTAATGAGCCAGGATCCCTTTATGAAGCTTTTTTTTTTTTTTGGTGCTCTTGTATTTCAATCTGTCTTGGAGAAGAAAAAAAAAGGCCAAGAAAGGATGGTCCACAGGGACACAGAAATGGCCTGCTTGACTACATTGCCCTTCCCGGGGAATGCAAATTTATTCTGTATTTTGTCTTAAAATATCCATTCAAGAACTACAGGAGTGGAATCACAGAAGAAAAACAACTGCTTGAACATATGGTTTTATGTGGACATGATTTGGGAAATAAACTCTAAAGGACCACCCTAGTTTACAACGATCAATAATATGGAAATAGGTCTTGATCGATGACACATGAAGAAATCAGTGGAAATATGCGCTGGCTACAGGGCTGGGAGGTGGGGGGGAGAGTAAGAACATAGATCATGTAACCATGGAAAAAATTTTTCTGGGGGAAAAAAAATTCCATTCAAGCAAGTGACCTTTGTGCCCATTCTGTCCATCACCTTTCCCCCACCTCTGCCTTAGGAATCAGTGGAAAAATCTGGGAATTTTTAAGAGAACTTGCGGGTTCTAAGGTAGAAGAGAAATTGCTTAAGAATAACTTAGAAGAACTGACCTCAAAGGCAGAGTACTCAGACAAGAAGAATCTTCCAATAATTGCAAGTATTAAAAAATGGAATAGGCAAGCCTAGGAATAGAATGTGATTACTGCTTTCAGAACAGAAGGAAGATTTCTTATAGTGAATGCAGACAGCTGGATTAGATTATAGCAAGGGTTCATTATAACATGTAAGACATTTTAATTTTGTGTCTTATAAGCATTATCCTCTGGAGTCAATTTCCTTCTCATTAGGTCTTCTGCTCCATTAATCTATATGCTTAATGGAGATAGAAAACAACTGAACTTTGCTCTATTAAAAGCCCAGAGAAAGGAATCTATTATGATTGTCAATAAAACAGAATAGTGCCAAGGTAGGCCTAGCTCTTCACCTGCATTGCTAGGTCCAGAAGTTCCTTGGTAACATGTTGATTGGCCCCTTCCATGTTCCTGACAAGGTCACCAGCAAAATTGCTGTCCTTGGGAGTCAAAAGCGTATATGCCACACCCTTCTCGCCAGCTCGTCCTGTCCGACCAATTCTGTGTGTATGGGTATCAATGTCCCGAGCCACATCATAGTTGATGACAGTCTTAATTGAAGGAATGTCCAAACCACGGGCTGAAATACACAACCCCCCAGTCCCTTAGTTTTAATTTGGGGTAAAAGATCAGAAAATTAGGTATAATGATTTCACTTTACAAAAGCCTTCTTTTGCCAACAGATGGGCCTATTACTATGGATGTTTTTCTTTTGGAAACATGGGGTTCAACTCCCTCAATGCCCCTATTCAATGCTTGTGATTTAAAGATGCTCAATCAACTTTATTTTGCTTAATGGTGTACAAGTAAATGCAGAGGCTTGTGTAACTCCTCTCAAGAGAGAAAATAGATTAAAATATGTATATAAAAACCTCTATATTGAATGAAATTAAAACAAAATTAATTTTAAAATCTGTTAAAAAAATAAATTTCTGCTTTCGAATGGCAAAAAATCCATATCTAATATTAGTATGAGGGACCCAACAAGGGCACTGTCTTGACACAGTGATTCACTAAGTGTTTCTCAAAGTACCTTGCAGCCATAGGTCCCTCTATTTTAGAAGTCAGAAGGAAACAGTAAATTGTGAAACTCAAGACTCTTTAAATGATTTTCTAATGTGGGGGACATGGGTTAACAGGGCTTAGCCTATATTCATCTGTCAATATCCTCAAATGTTAGTTTTAGCTAAACAGGGCAGAGTTCCTTTACAGTGTATAAGTTTACAAATTTATTGGGGAAATCTTTCCTCTATTGTACCTGCAACATCTGTAGCCACAAGAACCGGGATGCCCTTTTTCTTAAAATCAGAAATGACCTTGTTCCTTTCACTTTGATCCATGTCACCATGGAGCAGTCCTAGGTTGTGTCCTTCCTGTCTGAGGTTGTTAGCTAGTTCATCAGCATTAGCTTTCTTAGTTACAAACAAGAGAACACTTCCTGAAGAGGTGAATTCTACCAGACGCCGAGTGAGCCAGTTCCATTTACTGGGTCCAGAGTGAAGGATTTCTACAATCTGGGTCACATCTTCATTTGCCTAAGGAAAGAAGCAAAACAGAAAAAGGCTATAACATTGAGGTCAAAATGGATTAAAAGTAAACTGGAATATTACATTTTCAAAATGAAGTCTGGGAGTTTTGACATTCTTTTCTGTACTGGGTAAATGCAAAGCTATAGATGATCTTAACTTTTTCCTTCACTGTGTACCTTCCCCAAATATTTAATCTGCCTCAAAATTCATCCCTTCCAGGAAGCCTCCTCCCCTGAAAAATGTTTTAATCTTTGTCCATTCAGAGCATATGTGCTAGGTTTGAACTATACCAATTTGCATATACTTAAAACCTCCACAAATATTTTTCATACATCTATATAGAGCACCCCAACTAGATTCTAAGAACTTAGATTGGAGCACTGGGCCTGAATCTAGGAAGTCATTTATTAGGGTGACTATGTGCAAATCACTTAAGGTCTCTGATTCCCTCCTTGCCTCACCTTTATACTCATCCAATTCTTTCTCTACATAGCTGTCAAAATGTTTTCCCCAAGGAGCAGGTCTAATCACATCACCAACTGCTCAATAAACTTCAATACCTATTACCTCAAGGATCAAATATAAACTGACATTTAAATCTACTCACGACTTAACTAACTTCCTGCCAATCTTTCTTATATATCACTAACCCCTAAATATACTCTCTGGGCCAGTCATGCTGACATATGTATAATTTCTCACCCGTGATGTCATTCCCCCCCACCTTCTTCATGTCTTTGCCATCCATTTCTGTTCCTGAAGCACAGAATTTTTCCCCTCCTCACATCCACATCTTAATCAAGACTCTCTGTTTTCCTTGAAGACTGTAATCAGAGGCTATTTTTCCTAGAGGATTTTCATATGCCTCTCCAGTCCCTGGCTTTTCCTCTAAGATATTTTCCACTTTACCATTTACCTAAGTAATTTATGTATACCTATTTATATATGTCTTCTCCCTCATCTCCTCAGAATGAAAGCTCTTTAAGGCAGATTCATTTTTGCTACCCCTCTCTATCCTATCATCAGCTGTTAGCATAATCTATACAGATGTGTTAAAATAGAGGGTGTTTCCACACCAAGGAAATAACAGATGTTTTTCTATAATAAAGTCTTCAAACTACTTGAAAGAATCATCCAATTCACAGGGCTTTGGATATAGTAAGTGCTTAATAAGTTTGCTGAATGAATGGATGACTATTCCCCTCAGGATAAAATGACCCTTTCCCTAAACTGGGCAGTCTTCTCATTAGTAGTTGAAAGTGTTATTATTGCTTAAAATACTGGAATAATATGTAACTATAAAGGAAAATTTTAGCTAAATGCTACAGCTTTAGGAAGTGAGAAGTAGCCTTAGTCTCTTCTCACTAGAGAGTAGAGTCAATGAAGGAGGTTACACAGCCCAGGACATCTCATTTCCTAACTGGCTGCACTACTTTGGGACTATGTCACCATACCCCCATGTTAGGTACTTTCCCTCCACTTCCCCTTTCAACTCCTTTTTGTGTCTTGTCTTCCCCTATCAAAAACGACAAGTCTTTAAGGGCAGAAATTGTCTATTTGGTATATGCATTCCCAGCATTCAGTGCAGTATCTGGCACATAGCAGGCATTTAATAATACATGCTTACCAACTGACTATGGAAGAGAAGTCCCCTGAGCATACAGGGAGAACTAGAGGGAGAACCATGGAGCAGAAACCTTAAGAGCCACATGGACTGGGCTTTGATCATATATATATGAATATATTGATTCTAAGATGGAAAGTAATAGTGTATTTGTTCTAAGGCAAAAGAGTGGTAAAGGCCAGATAATATGGGTTAAGTGACTTGCCCAGGGTCACACAGCTAGGAAGTGTCTCAGGTCATATTTGAACCCAGGACCTCCCATCTCTGGGCCTGGCTCTCAATCCACTGAGTCACCTAACTACCCCACTTTGATCATACCTTAATCCAAACTTTACAGATCAGGGAAGGGTACTGGCCCAGAGAGGGGGATCAGAAGGGAATAAAATTTTCTGGATGGATCTCACTGCCACATAACAGGGTGCTACACCTCTGAAATATGACAATTCTATGCTTCTGCTTATTGCTTATTTTACTTTTGCTCTGAATTTCAAAGATTTATAGCCCTGTCCTGTTTCAGTTATTAAGGGAAAAGTCTGCAGATATCTAGTACAAAGAATCATTGAGGAAATTAAAATTTCCTTGAAGAAAGTCTAGACTTCCATATATTCTGGTGGTGAATGGAGGGAGAGAAGAAACACTCTGAATAATAATATAGCTTGAGGTTTAGTTGCAGGAACTGGTTTTCAACCTCTCAGGGACATTTCTTAATATTTGCTAATACTGGTGCATATGACTTTATAGGCTGACCAGACACAACTATTTTTGTATAATACAAATAATTATGTATTCTCAGGAATCTCAAAAAAACTTATTTAGTTCCAGTTTAATTCCCTGGAAGTCAGACAAAGCATTAATTCCAGATCTTAAATTTCTCCTCTAGAAAAAAGTAAATTTCTGCCTTCTCTACCCCTATTCAGAAATTACCTCTCCAATGTCTCCCTGTACCACTCGGATTGGGTCAATGAGGATGTCTCGGGCCAGTTTTTCAATTTTTTTCCGGAAAGTTGCGCTAAATAAAAGAGCTAAGAGAGAAATGAATTCTATTAGATCAAAGAGAATATTCTCTTCTGCACAACTAAGTGTACTATTAATTTGAGTTGGAAAATTAGAGGAAAGATTTGTTACTAGCTTCTCCCAAATATCAATTCCAATCAACTTAGCTTGTTGCTCTGGAAATGGTTAGGGTATCAAAATTTAGAAACACCTTCAAAGAAGAAATGTATCTTCCATTTGTAGTCTTTATATTTTTCCTAAAGTTTCATATATGTTAGCTTGCAAATACATTTTCCTCGAATACAGTAGTTTATGAAAGAGTAGATACTTAGTGCCAAAAAACAAAGTACACAAAGTGCCTTCATCAGAGGACATTAATATGACATCTCTATAAATTGCTTTAAAAGTAGTTTCATACATACTCTGTCTATCAGGACGGACATGACTGGCTATGGATCGCACCTGATATTCTAGAATGAAAAAAAAAAACAAGAAGAATCAATTAGAACATGTATCTGATATAAAAGTTTAACATCTGGAGGGTAAAAAAGTCAGTCTAACAAAAACTTCACATGCCATGAAGAATGAATCAAAGAAGATAATCAAAAAGGATTTATTAAGTACCTACTAAGTGCCAAAGGCTAGACACCAAGAACACAAAGATAAAGAAACTTTTCCTAAAGAAACTTTTGCTCTTCAAAAAAGATTACATTGTATAGTCCTATAGATAGCCTCACTATACCAAGGGGCACCAAATCAGCAGCAATCTCACTCTACCTGGTTGGAAAGGATATAGATTCAGGGGGCAAGCTTGGAGATGGGCAATCTTGGGTTCAAATGTGACCTCAGGCACTTCTGTTGCTGTGTGATTCTGGGCAAGTCATTTAATTCTAACTGCCTAGCCCTTATTGTTCTTTTGCCCTAGAAATCAATACTTAGAATGACGATATGAAGGGAAAAAAAAAAAGAAAGAAAAGATATCAATTTAGCTTAAGACAGCTGGCTGGGTCCCCAAACAGCTAGTTAAATAAAGGAAGACAGCAAAAAAAAAAAAAAAAAAAAAAAAAAAGGGACCTGAATGCCTGAAGCAGTACCACACAATAATGTTTGGTCAAAATAAGAAAAGCTATCATACTATAAATATTATAAAGCCCAATAGGAGAAAAGAAATAGTCCTGTATATTTTCAATCTCCCATAACTTAAACAAGACACACATCTCTAAACAATTTTTCCTGATAGTAAGCTACTGTAAAAAGCAAATGCCATACATAAATCTGCAAAGAGCAGCTACCAGTCTCCATATGAGCAAGTGTAAGCTCATCCAAAAAAAGCACTCACAACACACATACTGACACACATACATCCTCTTCAGAGAATTTGTCCATTTTCAAGTAAGCTTAGTAACACTGATGAGATGGAAAAAGATGAATGTCTTGAAGGCAGAGATAAGAACAACTAGGGTCCAATACATACCAAAACCCATGTCAAACATTCGATCTGCTTCATCAAATACAAGGTAAGAGACTCTCTGGAGATTTGTAGCTTTCTTCTTCACGTGATCAATCAGCCGACCCTTTGAGACACATGGAAAAGTTGTGGATTTACAAAGATTTGCTTTAGGATGTTGTCTAATTAGCAATGTGATAGCATCAACATTCCTAACATATAGTTCCAAAACAATGATACCCAGATGATAATAATGGCTCTTGTTCCAGACAAAGAAAAATTAAAAAACTTGTGGAGACCTACTTTGGCCCCCATTTCCTTCCATTAATTTGAAGTTCTTAGCAAGGCTAACCAAATCTATCTTCACCAAAAGATATGAAATGTCCCAATTCAGAGGCCTTTTTAAAGGAGTTCCAACTTTTGGAGACCATTCTTCTTGCCAAATGTGAATTATCTTTCAGGTCCTGACCCTCTAAGTTATCACTGCCCAATTTCCTAAGGCAGCAAAGAAAAACCTCCTAGAAAAACCTCTGCTATAGCTATATTTAACAGAGTTGATTTTCAGGGATTTCCAACCCTGATTTCACAAAAGAGATGATGCTCTAAGAAGCCCTCTTTCTTACTCATCTCCTGGACCTGCACCGAGGCATCCTTCTGACAGTACCAATTCCTTTGCCATTCTTTCCAGGACTGGCTATACTTTTCTCTTATATCCCACTCCTACATCTCACTGGTTCTACTGGGAGGACTGGAAGTACTTCTTTGCCACATCTAGATCTACCCTTGAATACTTTCACTAGATAACCTGTTAATTAACCAAATCTGTCCCTATATCTATATGCCAGTGGCTATTATATATCTTAACTCTAGGACACTTCTTATTCCTTTCTTCTTTAAAAACAAAACAAAGCAAAACAAGACAAAACTAAACAAAACAAAACAAAAACCCTTACCATCTGTCTTTGAATTGATACCAAGTATTGGTTCCAAGTCAGAAGTGCAGTAAGGACTGGGAAATTGGGATAAAATGACTTGCCCAGGGTCACATAGCCAGGAAGTGTCAGAGGCTAGATTTGAACCTAAGCTCTCCCGAGTCCAGGCCTGACTCTATCCCTTGAACAACTTAGCTGCCTCTCCTTCCGTCGTGCCAAGCTCAGTCTCTCTTCCCCATATACTGCTCTTATATTAGGGGGTTTTGACTATACATACTTACGTTCACTCAAATACTCTAGCCCCACAATCTATAGTCCCTATACCTCTCCACCTCAGTTACACAAAGATAATCAGATCCATAACCATGTCATCACCTATAAGTGTCTCACTTCCATTCTTGAATTCCAGCTTTCCTTTTGCCTTATCACCCCTCACCTGGTTCTCTATCTTCATCATGATCTCCATTTGCTCCACTTCTCAGTTCCTTTCCAGACCATTAACCCAGCACTGACCACACTCTTCTCTCTTGTCATCCTGGCCCCTTGGTGAATCAACTTAACTCTTTACTACTCTCCACCCATCCTGGATTCCCTCTCTTAGATACCACCTTGTCAAGCAATAACCTGCAGGTTTTGATATTATTCATCACCCTTTCCTTCTGGATAGGTTCTCATCTCTATAGGGTTTTTGTGATGCTGCTCTCTCTTTGTTCTCCTTCCAACTTCTCAGTATCCTCTGCCAGTTCTTTATTCACATCGCCCCACTCTCTAATCATAGATAATTCTCAAGGCTCTGACCTGGGTCCCTTTCTCTTTTCACTCTATATATCTCAATTAGTGATCTCAACAAACTTACACTGATTCAATTATCTCTATGAAGAAGATTCCCAGATCTAGTTTCCCTTGAATTAGATACTCACTTACACATCTCAAACTGGATGTCCTGTAGGCCTCTCAAATTAAATACATTCAGAACAAAATTAATCATCTTTTCCCCTCAAAAAAGCCTTTCCCTTTTCTGGACATTCCTATTACTTTGAAGGGCCTACATATCTTCCAAATCACCCAGACCGATACATAATGTTTGCCATTATCTTTTTTTAAAAAAAAAACTCTTACCTTCCATCTTGGAATCAACACTATGTATTGGTTCCAACGCAAAAGATGGTAAGGGCTAGGCAATGGGGGTTAAGTGACTTGCCCAAGGTCAACCAGCTAGGAGGTGTCTTGAGGCCAGACCTCCTGTCTCTAGGCCTGGCTCTCATTCTATCTTTTTAACACATCTTACACATCAGTTCTCTCTACTCATGTAGCTAAGTGCAGAATTTCACCACCTGCCTGGATTATTGCATTAACTTTCTAACTGATCTCCCTCCTTCAGGTCTTACCACTCCAAATCATCCTTTACTCAAGGGGATTTTCTTTTTTATTCTAAAGCATAGATCTGATCATGTCCCATTCCTGCTCAAGGAACTCTAGTGGCTCCCTCTGGCCCCAGGCTGAAATACAAACTCTCTTACTAGATTTAAAGCCTTAGGAAACCTAGCCCTTTTCTCCTTCCTATACCTCATTAAGCTCTAGGATCCAGTTATACTGGTCCTACTTATTTGAACATATAATGCCCCATATCTCTATTCTCTGTGCTTCTGGCTGTCTCTCATGCTTGAAAGCTCTAATTCTTTAGCTCTACTCCCTGGCTTCTTTTAAGACTCTACTCAACCGCTACATTCTGTAGGAGGTCTGAGTCCTTCAAGCCTCCAAGTGTTCAGATTAATTTTTACATATTCTGTATATAGTCTGTATGCACCTAAATATTTATATGTTTTCTTCCTTTTTTGCCCAAATTTGTATTCCTAGCACTTGCACATGCTAAGGGGTTAATAAATACTTGCTGACTACTCAGGATGGAACAATGTCTAACAACCAGAAAACTGAGACATACTCACTGGAGTACAAACAACAATCTCAGCCCCTTCTTGAAGGGCTTTGGCCTGCTCCCACATGCTTCCTCCTCCATAGACAGCCACAGATCGAAGATTGTAGGCTTTGCCAAACCGCTTGCATTCTGCATGAATCTGTTAATGACATGGAGATAAACAGGGAAATTAATACTTAGCCCCACAAAGAAATAAGAGTAATTTTGGGAAAGCTCACTTATTCAGAAAGTCAGAGTAACAGAAAAAATTATTTTAAAAGTTTTTGAGTGTGACAATAACAGTTGACAATTACAAAGCCCTTTAAGGTTTATAAGGCACTTTACATACATTTTCTCATTTGATCATTACAATCTTATCAATGAGTTACAACAGAACATTATCACCCTCATTTTACAGATGAGGAAACTCAAGATCAGAGAGAGATAAAGACTTGCCTGTGGTCATACATCTAGCAATAGTCAGAAACTCATGACTCTTATTTACTCCAAGTTTAACACTCCTTTCATTATACCTGTGGATAGCATTTATTTAAAACTTGCAACTGTCATTTTTCCTGAAATGTAAACTGACAACTAGATTTGGATTGAAAGCATGTTAATAGGCTACCTAAAATCTTTCATTAAAAGTGAAGTCTCCTCACTCATCTTACCTCAACACTAAATTTTCACTGATCATAAAATAATTGAGGAAATATAGGAAAAAATGTAACTAATTTTCATAATAATGCTTCTCAGGAAGAATTTGATTTAATTAAAAAGAAAAAAGAATAATGTTTCATAGGCAGTTGGTATTTCAGGCCAGTCCTCAAGAACATCTTCCTTACCTGCTGACAAAGCTCCCTGGTAGGGCACACAATTACTGCAATTGGTCCATCTCCTGGATCCAATTCCTTTTGATCCATGATATGAATCAGCATGGGCCAGATAAAAGCTGCAGTTTTTCCACTACCTGTTTTGGCAATGCCAATCATGTCTCTCCCACTAAGTGCCACTGGAACACCCTAAAAAAAAAAATCGACACCTCAATTCCAAAGCTATAATTAAGGAGATCTAGTAATGGAACAATGACCTCTGCATTCATGATGAACAAAAAAAGAACATTTGCACTACACACATGCTAGACTAAAATTTCTATATCATTCTTAGAGTAATAAAGAGAAAGACTATAACTTCCTTAATGTCAATTGTCACTAAGACACTTACCAGACAGAACATAAATGTATTCGTTTTCCAGAACTGAAAAAAAATATACTTAATGCGACTCCTAACTGACAAAAACATTCAACGGCAGCTGGGTAGCTCAGTGGATTGAGAGCCAAGGCCTAGAGATGGGAGGTCCTAGGTTCAAATCCAGCCTCAGACACTTCCCAGCTGTGTGACCCTGGGCAAGTCACTTGGCCCCCATTGCCCACCTTTACCACTCTTCCACCTAGGAGCCAATACATAGAAGTTTAAGGGTTTAAAAAAAAATATTCAAACCCTTTAATCCGCAAATCCCAATGATAGCATTTACTCCAGGGTCAAGGACAAAAAAAAAAATAGTCCAACAGATACCAACATATTTAACATGATACTTTTTCTAGTGGTAAAAACTTGTAGTTGTAGAGGAATGGATATACGAATATTGGTAAATGAGTGGGATGGAATATTATTGTGCCTTAAGAAATAGTAACTATAAAGAATACAGGAAGCTTAGGAAGCTTTAAATTAGCTGATGTAAAGTGAACTAAAAAGAACCAAGAAAACAATGTACATCAATTTAAATGAAAAGAATGAAAAAATTGGAATTGAACTCTGTATAAGTACACTCTAGCTTGACCCTAAAGAAGAGATATAAGGATGCCCCTTCCTCCTTTATGCATATGGAACACTGCACACTGTTTAGATATGGATGAACAGTTGGTTAGTCTTGCTGAATTGCTTTCCCCCATCAGGTGACTGACAAACATTCGGGGGTCCCAGAGGGATGAGGAGAATGAGATGTGGGGAGAAGGATGACACACATCAGGAGGGCCAATGAAGCTGGCAGGAATCAGAGGCAAAGTTTATTGATCACAGCTAGTATTTTATAAAGAAAGTGACATAGGTTAAGGGATTAGTAGGTAGGCTTTTTACATTGGACAATGGTTAGTAACGATTTACAATCTTAATACAATGACTTAGTTTACTTACTTCACTGAAGCTTAGACAGAGTTTTCTACAGGATAATAATTCAATATGTCAATGTGTAACCATCTAACAAAGTTTCTCATAGAATTCTTGCACCAGTGATTTCTTAGAAAAACATCTAGTATTTGGAAAAGAATTGGTTTAAGTTCTGGGGGTGGGAGAAAGAGCAAGGGGGAGCTACACGTCTGACTACTAAGTTATGGCTATGATTTTACTGGGGCCTAGTCTCACTACTGACGGCTACATCCCCCCCCCCCCCTTTATTTTTACTATTTTTAAAATAAGGAATAGCTCTCTAGTTATGGGAAGAGGGATATGCTAGATAATGAAGATATAGAAATAAAAGATATTTTTAAAATAAGTTTCCACTTCCCCTAGGTAAACCACACTATCTTCATTCATATATAAACAACTCTTATTGAGAAAAAACTGCTTTTTAGTGACGAAATAAAACAGATGCAGTGAATTCCAACACTTGTGGCATCATCTAAGCAAGCTAAAAAAAACCCTCTAGATTGTATGTTAATATAATCTGTGCTGCTTTCTTCATACTAACAGGACTTTTTGTTTAAAGCTGTTCATTAGTTGTGAGGGAGTATGGCTCTGCTTTCCAAAAGATGTTAAGACACCCAGGACTTTATAGTCGATGAGATATGTGTATATTTTATAAAAGCTATAGAACTATGATGAAGATATGCTCATGCAGTTTCCATTTTCTGAATAAATCTAAACAACATTGTTTACTGCTTTATTTGCTTTGATGTGGACATTCCTTTCAACCTACTTTTCTTTCATCTTTAAACAGCTCACCTGACATTGGATTGGAGTAGGCTGTGTGTACTCAGATTTCCGAATCTGATGCATAAGTTGCTCATCAAATCCAAAGTGAGCAAAACTACTTCCTGGTCTGGGTGGAGCAGCACCAGAGACCTAAAAATCAGAAATGACAAGTTTACTAGCATTTTGATGACAATTAACTTAAGAGTTTAATAGATTTTTATCTATAGTTATCATGTGACCTCAACCATAGCAAATTCTGTTCTATCAAATATTTTGTATGAAAAACTCCTGCAATGAAAATTTAAATATGTTTAAAAAAATTATTTTTGCAAAGATTTAATTCCTCTCCCCAAAGTTTGTTATTTATCTTTTAAATTGTCCACAGACAATAAAATCAGGATGTATGACACCTCAGAAATTAAATTAGTATTTTAAATGAGAGGAGCAAGCATTATTTCAAAAGTACTAGATTTAATTGTTCTCTTACCCGAAGATTGAGTTTATGTCGGAGATCTATCACCTGCTGTGGGGTAAGGCTAGTTATCTCTTCATGCTCATTGTAGAAATTTTTTTCAAATGGTGGGTAGTCAATCTGTGGGTCCAATTATTCAAAGTTAGTTAGAATTTAAGAATCAGAATTATTTTGCAAGTTTCATTTTTAATGCAAAGCACTATGATTTTGGAAAAACATTCACAACAGGATCTTGATGCTTCAGTACTTCAACTGTGATTTCACCAAGTTGAAATCTCTCCAACAGATTGTAAGCTATTTACTTTAGATACCTTTATAACTGATAATAGCCTCCTCCACAAAAAAATTTGTTTTAATTTCTTAGTGACTAACTTTTGGGAAATCTCTCCCATCTCTAAAAACTGAACCAGTCCAGACCCTTGCTTATTGTAGAACCTATATGTGAATCTTTTCCAATTTATTGAGACTTTTCAAATACTTATTACTTCTCTCAGGTTCCATGAGTTTTACTGGATAAAAATTCATCATCTAATGCATGACATTTTTAGACAGGAATAAAGTGGAATTTGTTTTGTTTGACTATATGTTGTTACAATGGTTTTGTTTTTCTTTATTTTTCAATGGAGGAGAAGAGAGGAAAAAAGAAATATTTAATTAAAGGCTTTTAAAAATAAATGTCCAGAATAGGGGAGGATAATGGTTCTGAGATAATTCTCCTTGACAGGCCATTATTATGTTCAATTGTGAAAACCATGTTCTTAAAAAGACTGATAAATTCAAAGAAGGCAACCAGAAAGGCAAGAAAAATAGAGAACATGTCATACAAGGATGATGTGAAGGAACTAGGGATGTTTAGCCTTACAAGAAGACTTTAGACTTAAGATAAATGACAGTCGTTTGTAAACAGGGTAAATCAAAGAGCAAAAGATAGCAGCAGAAAGAGGCAAATTTGAGGCTTATCATAAAGCAAATATTTCCAACAATCAGAACTATTACAAAATGGCTGCTTCAGGAGGTAATAAATTTTTCCTTCACTGAATGGCTTTAAGCAGAATGCCTACTTATTGAGGACATTCTAAAGGAGATACTCGTCAGGTACACTGGACTAGAGGTCCCTTCTAGATATGATTCTGAGAATTCAGGCTTCACATTCAAGTTATAAACATATACAAATTACAAGTTACAAACATTGGTAGAAGGCATTAGGGTAGGATGTCCATTTTACAGATGAAAATATTAAGGCTCAGAGAGGTGATTTGCTCATAGTCACAAAATAGAAAAGCCTGGGTCCACAAACAATTCTTGCACTTGACTGTGAATGTTTGTTTTCTTCTTTTCCCAGCTCTTGTATGAAATAGCAAAATAGGGACTTAGAGCAAAATACGATTTGGCTACAAAGACTTGATCTAAAATCATCACTAGCAAGTACTCTAATACAACAGATTCCAAAGTTTGGAATTTTTGACCTGACAACTTGGAAAAAGTAGCAAAATTCCAGTAAGTATTTTTATTACATTATCAGACTACAAGGAGAGAGACCCAGATGAGCCACCATTAGAAGAAGAGCCCAGGTATATACCTGAAGATAAAAGAACCTCAAAAGCAACACTATCATACCTCTGAATGGTCAATGGGAGGAAGAGGATCAATGACTTTTTTGGAGGGTGCAATGGGATTTCCATCACTGTCATATTCCAGGTTATCTTCTTCCTCTTCCTGAACCATACCAGCAGTAGGGTTTTCTGCCATGTATCGAAAATAAGCTTCCTGCAGGAAAACACAAAAGTAAAATCATACCCCAATACAGGAGAGAACAATTATTTTCTTGCTCCAGTAATTTGTGTATACAGTATATCAGATGGTCGCTCACTTTTACACACCTATCATGTAGGACAAGATGTTCACTAGTGATGATTCTTCTAGTATCAATAATCAGAAAGTCCAGAGGAAGGACAATCAAGGGAAATGAGCAAAACAGCTATAATGTTCAGTTAGTATCACAAAATAACATGGTTTTAAAAAGAAGATAATGACTCAGAAATGGAGTCCCACAGCCTGGCTTCCTAAGTTGTGTTCTACACCTACTGTCCTTGAGGTTGTAGAACACACACTGTAATCCCACCAAGTTTGGAAGCTCTCCCAAAATAAAGATGCCACAAACCTGGAAAGGGCTACTGCTCATTTCTGGTCCCTCCACACCATCCCAAAACTGAGGAGTGAAAAACTAGCACTACAAGGTCAGTATATTTAGCAACCCATTTTGATAGACAAGAAACCACAACAGACCCTCCAGAAAAGGCATTATGTGAGAAGCTGCTAGCGGCATACAGAGTCCACACTACACTGTTAAATCAAACATCTTGATTTACCAAAATGGACACTAATTTTGGATTTAAATATTCAAACCATAAAAACTCATTCTTTAAAAATGTTACATCAAAG
This sequence comes from Gracilinanus agilis, assembly GCF_016433145.1. Taxonomy (NCBI): domain Eukaryota; kingdom Metazoa; phylum Chordata; class Mammalia; order Didelphimorphia; family Didelphidae; genus Gracilinanus; species Gracilinanus agilis. The sequence goes on along the minus strand of NC_058133.1, from coordinate 206,334,814 downwards.
TTTCCTTATTCAACATGGTAGAAAGCCATGTAAATTTTTATATTACTCCTTTGCTATACATTTAGAAATGTAGCAAGTTAGGTAAAACTATTTTCTGCTGAATGTCAGAAATGGCTGAGTCTTTATTTCAATGAAGTTAAGCTCTGGTTTATCCCTAGTATAGACTTTTGGGGGGGGTAAAAATAAAAGATAAAAATACTGCATAGGAACTCACTTGGTCATCTTCCTCTTCAATGTCATCTCGAATACCCCTGGAAAAACAAGCGGAGAAACAAACTTCCCTGCAAATGTTCCACATACCCAGCTCCAAACTTATAGCAGATTTAGTGTTGAGTTCCACTCAGTATTGGAAGACTCGACACTAACGGTAACAAGCAACAATTAAAATACTGTAAAGTATTACGTGCATATTCACTGAGAAAGTGTGTGCTTCTTTCTAATAGGATGGCTTGTAATTCCTATAAGCATATATTACTGACAAGGGTCTAAGGAGAGTAGAAACTTTCTGGAGACACATGAGGAAGCACCTAGCCTTACCAGCCCCATGCAACACAGCCCAGCACCGTCATCAGGATTTCCCATGCAGATATAACTAGAATTTATATAAATAAAAGCCTACTGACATTTGTGATTTCCAAAGGCATCAAGCTTTTACATATCCTTGTATATCATGACGACAATACAACTTTCTTAATACCCCAAATTTCTGGATCTTATAATGAAAGAACTTGGTAAAGCCAAATATCCACTAGAGTCAAGCTGAGTGAAGGTCTTCAGCCAAAACCAGTCACTATAGGGAACAGAGAAGCTTAAAACTACATTAGTTCCCCTGTTATTTCAGTGCTTGACACCACTAAGAAGCAATTCATATGATGCCAAGGAGCATTCTATTCTGGTGAGAAGTATTCATGATCTCAGTCCAACACTCAAGAGTTACGAACAGTATGACTACTCAGCACCCCACCTTACTCTCTGGGCAGACTTCCTGCATTGGCAAATTCCTATATTAACAAGGAGCAACACCAAACAGCATAGAGCAGCCAGGAGAAAACTAAATCTCCATAAGGCTTGAATGAAGGCCTGATACGCTGAGGACTAAACTAGGCAAAAAGATAGGAAATAGTACACGTGGATATCAGTTGTGCCTGTTGGTCAAAATCTTTCCAAGATTGTGGATGTGTGGGGCTATTCTTCCCCACTTTTGGAGGTGGAAGTTCAGAATGAAATATGGTAAGAATTCTCTTTCCCAGAAAAGAAAGCATTTCAAGTACTAAAATTGCTAAGACATATCACGTCAAAATCGAATTGTCTGGGGGGAGGGGGAGACACAACTAGGAGGCTCAGTGGATAGAGCCAGGCCTAGAGATAGGAGGTCCTAGGTTCAAATCTGGCCCCAGACACTTCCCAGCTGTGTGACCCTGGGCAAGTCACTTGACCCCCATTGCCTAGCCCTTACTGTTCTTCTAGTTTGGAACCAATACATGTATTGATTCTATGTCAGAAAGCAAGGGATTATAAATAAATATAATTGTCATTTGTTCTGAAGAATATAGAGCATTTTGTGAATGTAATCATTCACCAGTTACTCTGTAACTAAGGGTGGGTGTTAATCTCCATCTATTGATAATGGTACCAAGTACAAGAATGATTTTTTAAAAAAGAATCTAGACTGAAACAAAAGAAAGCTGAGTCCAAATCTACGACATGATACTTTTCTAGCATTTAATTCAATGTGGTACCCCCCTATATTTGTGGGGAAAAAAAAAACAAAAAACACTGAAGTCCTTATTTTGCAACTAAATTATTTTTAGCCCCAGTTGGAAAAACTCTGCAGATGCTCAAGCTCTGGAATAAGATCACTAATTTGGAGCAGGAAAAAATGTTAAAAGTCATTTAGTCCAATCCTTGCATTTTGTGGATGAGGAAACTGAGATTGTGACAGAAGGGAGGGTTTGAACCTGGCTCCTCTGACTCAAAAAGCTCGTGCTCTTTCCACTATAGCATGATGCCTCTCTTCTGCTGCATAAGACAGATTCTTTAGTATGCTAAAGCCAAGCCAAAACATTTTTGATGATTTTGTTATTAATTCTATGAGTTTAGAAAAGAGTTTTGCAATATTGCAACATTTATTTCATGTAACCTTTGTGAAATGAGGAAAGCAACTTACTTCACATTTTTTCTTTCCTTGTCTTTTTCTTCAAGTCTCTTCATGTCTCGAGCAGCTTGATCCTAATGGAACAACAAAAACTACAACATATAAAAAAACAGCAATAAGGGTCCTTACAAGCACAGAATGTAAAAGATGAAAGGGGCATTTTGGTCCATCTAATTCAGTCATTTCATTTTACTCTGTACAAACACCAAGCCCAGATCAGAGATAAAAATTCCTCCAAGTTCCAAAGGAAGTAAGACTCTTGCCACTGGAAGCATTACTTCTGGGTTTGGTTACAAGCTGTCAATTGATCTAATTTTTGAAAAATGAGAGCATTTTAAAAATTTGTTTTGTCTTTACTACATGAAAGTAGGACCCAGGGAAAGAACAAGTTGCTTAGTTATTGCCCCATTACAGTTTATGTACTAACAAAAGCTAATTAAGAATAATGCTTCACTGCATTTTGAAAATAATTCTCTTAAAGGTCTAACCAATCTTCCTGACCCCAAATTCTAAAAGGACTCATTGCCTAATGAAATGTGATCAGTATGACCTTTTCTTAATACGAAACTAAAAAAATTTAACTGACATGTACAAAACAAAAAAATAGCTACTGGATCACTGAATTGAACAGCTACTCAAGATTTTGAGAATGTATCATTCCCCAATTTATGAAAGCCTGATTTATATGCACCACTCACATGAAAGGTTGACCCAAAGAGTGCAGAACTACCTTCTTTCCTTGACAAAAGAACTGCACTTCCCCTTCTCCTATGGATGTGTAGGATGGAGCCCATGAAGTGGGCAAAGAAGGGGAAAACTTGCTCTACAGTTGATTTTTCTACATTTTAACAATGGCTCTCCCCACACACATTCTTATTTTAGCTCTTCTACCATCACTTCCAATCCCTGGTTGCAGTTGCTGCAGGATCTACAAGGCCAACTTTCTTACCCTGCACAGCAATAGCTAGTAGTGATGACAATTTTGCAAGACATATACTACCTTGTTTATTGCTTTTCTTTTTTTGGTCTAATAATCAATTTTTAAAAATTTCTCATGAGAAATGCTTATCTTTAAATCACAAATATCGAGTTATCTAAAAAATGAATTATAAAATTAATATACCTGGAAGTACCTGGGTAGTTCAGTAGTTTGAGAGCCAGGCTTAGAGACAGGAAGTCCTAAATTAAAATCTGGTCTCAGACACTTCCTAGCTGTGTGACCCTGGGCAAGTCACTTAATCCCCATTGTCTAGTCCTTACCACTCTTCTGCCTTGGAACCAATGCATAGTATTGATTCTAATGTGGAAGGTTACAGTTTAAAAAAAAAAAAAAGAATATTCTCTGGTCAATTTTTAAACATTTACAATAACGGTTTCTTCAGTTCTATTCCCCAAAGCCTACCAAACCCAAAATCAAACCCATGAAAATAGTTTCAGGTGGAGATACTTTATGTTAAATGCTTTTCCCTAAGGGATCTACAATAGCAACTTGTTGAGATATATCAACCACTTTTTCCCCCCCTTTGGGAGAACAACAAGGGGAGGATTGTGATAAAAGTCTTATTTATTAAAAGAAACAATCCAAATGGAAAGGTAATAAAATATATCAGATCCAACATGAGAAACTCAAGCACTTGGCACAGTGCCTGACACATGGCAAGTGCTTAATAAATGTTGGGGGGTTGGGGTTTAAACCCTTACCTTCCATCTTTAAATCAATACTGTGTATTGGTTCCAAGGCAGGAGAGTGGTAAGGGCTAGACAATGGGGGTTAAGTGACTTGCCCACAGTCACACAGCTAGGAGGTGTCTGAGGCCAGATTTGGACCTAGGATCTCTCATCTTTAGGCCTGGTTCTCAATCCACTGAGCCACCCAGCTTCCCCTTTAATAAATGTTTATTGATGGATTCACTTTCCCTTTCTCCACTGCTCAGAGACAAATGAGATGAATGAAAGAAATGGAAAAGGTAAAGTAGGATATATTACAACCTCAAACATATATCCTGCTATCTTTCTACAACAGAAACAAACTCACTAATAATAGACAGATATTGGAAAAATAGTTTGGGGAAAATAGCTGTGTTTGACACTTTAAGTTACTCATTTAGAAAATTGGATCCCTTTGTTTATGATGCGGGTTAGAGTTAACAAAGCATGTTTTGCTAGAAAGTTTCTAATACCCAAATGCTTCAGGGGCAGCGATGGGGATTTGGGGTAGGGTGAAAAGATCGTTCACTGGGAGACTGAGAAGAAAACTGCTTTTATTTCTAAAGGATGATTCATTCATCATGTTAGGTATATCCTATGTCCAATGGGGAAGAAGGAACAAGGATAAATAAAATATGGTACCTTCCCACAAGGACATTACTATCGAGTAAGGCAGCTAAAAGAGAGTAAGTCAGCTAAAAGTACGTACTGAACTATTAAAAGGCAGTATGTAATGAGGACCAAAAAAACAAAGTCAAAGTGTTATAAGTGGTAAGAAAGGTAAGAAAGCCCTTAAGGCTTGGGGAACCAGGGAAGGCTTTTTGGAGCTGGTGATAGGCCTTGAAGATGAGGTGGGGAAGGTAGTACAAACATAGGAAACAAAGTGTAAAATCAAAGAGGGGACCAAAAGTTGTTTTTAAGGAACAATGAAGGTTCTAATTTATCTGAAATATGGGATATATGAGTATTGGGAAATAAAGTTGGAATAAGATGAAGTCAAATGATGAAGACATTAAATGACAGGCTAAGGAGTCTGGACTTTATTCAGCAGGAAGTAAACTAACTCCTCTCGAGCAGGAAAGTAACGTAATCATAATTGTGCTTTAGGAAGATGAATCTAGTGGCTATGAATAATCAGAACTTGAATGGAGATGGGAATAGAAATGGCAATTTGGTTGAGAGGTTACTTCATTATGAGAATGAAGAAATAGAGGATGTTCAATTTGGAAAAGGAAAGACTCAAGGGGGCACAAGATGCTATTTTTAAGTAATTGAAGGACTATCTTGTAGAATTAAGATAGCTGATCAGTCATTTGGCCATGTCTGACTCTTCGTGACCCCACAGACCATACTATTCAAGGGGTTTTCTTGGCAAAGATACTAGAGTGGTTTGCCATTTTCTCCTCTAGTGGATTAAGGCAAACAGTTTAAATAACTTGTCCAAGGTCAACAAGTATCTAAAGTTTTGAACTCAGGTCTTCTTGACTCCAGGCCTGGCATTCTACCCTAGCTGCTAAAGCGCCAAGTGGCACAGTGGAATACAACTGGAGAAAGAAATGGCAAACTACTCTAGTACCATTGCTAAGAAAACTCTAAATGGGATCACTGAACACCACCACCACCACCACCACCACCACCACCACCAACCACCACCACCACCACCACCACCACCAACAACAACAACAACAAAACTACTTCAATAGTCCAAGCAAGAAGCAATGTAAAGGATCATATAATCAACAAAATTTTGGAACTATTTTCTAAAAAACTCTGATTCAAAAAGCTCAGAAAAAAAAGGAATCTTTTGACAGGAATAAAATAAAATTGAGTCCTCATGAGATAAAGTTAGTAGCTTCTAATAAATATAGGTTATAAAGCCAGGGCATTTCCTTCTCTCCTAATATCTGACAATTCTAAAAATGCTAGTGATTTCGGCAAGCTAAGTGAAAAATATTAAAGGCATCAATATTAGTAATGAGTATAAAATCATTTAGATTTTATACTATTTATTTTATACTATCTATTTAGAGATGACATGAAGGTTTACTTTTATACTATCTATTTAGAGATGACATGAAGGTTTACTTTGGAAAATGCAAAGGATCAACAAGCTAAGACAATAATCAGCTCCAGAAAAACAGTAAGCTACAAAATAAATCCACAAACATTGTCCACATTTATATATAGCATTAACAGTTTAAAAGGGAAGAACCATTAAAATAGCTTCAATTTTTATTGATAGCCACACTCTCTGTCATGGCAAAAAATTAGAAAATGAGGGATGCCCTTCGATTGGTGAATGGCTCAACAAATTGTGGTATCTGTTGGTGATGGAATACTATTGTGCTAAAAGGAATAATCAACTGGAGGAATTCCATGTGAACTGGAACGACCTCCAGGAATTGATGCAGAGTGAAAGGAGCAGAACCAGGAGAACCTTATACACAGAGACAGATACACCATGGCAAAATCGAATGTAATGGACTTCTCTACTAGCAGCAATGCAATGATCCAAGACATTTCTGAGGGACCTATCAGAAAGAATGCTATCCACATCCAGAGAGAGAACTGTGGGAATAAAAACACAAGAAAAATAACTGCTTGATCACATGGGTCGGATGAGGATATGATTGGGGATGTAGACTCTAAATGATCACTCTATTGCAAATATTAATATGAAAATAGGTCTTGATCAATGATATATGTAAAATCCAGTTGAACTGCTTATTGGCTACAAGAGGGGGTAATGAGGAAAGAAGGGAAAGAATGTGAATCATGTAACAATGGAAAATTTTTCTTAATTAATCAATTAAAAAAAAGAAATTCCAGATATAAAAAAAAACACTTCAATTTTTTGTTGCTGTTTTTAATAAAGGGGAAAATTTAGAAATATAAAAAAAATTTCACTAAATTTTTAAAAAATCTACAAAATGCATAAAATACCTAGGAATCAATTTACCAAAGCAAACTCAGCTATTATATAAACAATTACAAAACACTCTTTTAAAAATAATTACATAATTGAAGGAATATTAAATGCTTATTATTGGGCCACACAAATATAATGAAAAAGGTTAGAATGATGTGAATTAAGTTAAGAGGTTTAGTACTAAACTAATTAATAGAGTCAGACAAAATCATAACAAAACTGATTTGGAGGAAGTTCAGGACTAGAATTTCAATGGAAAAATGCTAAGCAATTGATCAGGCAATAACACATTTAGATCTCAATTATATTATAAAGCAATAATCATTGAAACTCTTTGCCATTGTTTAAAAAATAGAAAAATAGATTGGTGGAAGACATTAGCTAGGAATTGAAAATAACTGAACAAAAACAGTCTCTTGACAAGCATATATTAAGAACTTATTAAGTGCTAAGCACTGTGCTAAGAGATAGAATTAGAAAATCAAAAACACAGTCTCTGCTCTCAAGCAGTTCACATTCTAATGAAGAAGACAATATGCCTAAATAAAAAAATAAAAAAGATATATGCAAAGTAAAAGAAGGCTAATCTCAGAGAGAAGTTATAAGCAGCTGAGTGTGGGATAAAAGGAAGAACCTGAAATGGCCTCCTACAAAAGGTAAGATCTGAGACAACTTTTGAAGGGAACTAGGAAAGGGGGAGTGTAGTGCATTCCAAGTAAGAGAGATATCCAGAGCAAGGCATGTAATCAGGATAGATGGAGTGCCATGTGAGAAGAACAGCAAGAAGGCAGCTGCTAGATCAAAGGGTAAAAATGCAAGAAGACTAGAAAGATAGGAAGGGGCAAGGCTATCCAATAAACCTGATTACATATACTACTTGGGAAAGCCTCCCTATATGTGATAAGAAAAAAATGGATAATTGGAAATCAGTTTGGCAAAACAAAGAAAAAAGTTTTCAACCAGTATCTTAAACAATGCTTCACAATTAGTTCCGATTAAACAATCAGTTTAAATATAAAAGGTCACATTTTAAAAACTGGAGGAAAATAAACAGAAACATTTTTTACAACTATGGCTGGCAGGAGAATTCTTAAACAAAAAAGGCACACGGAGATCTCTTTTACAAAAGATAAAACAGTCGATTTTCATAATATGACTTAAAATTAATGCAGCTAGGATAAGGGTAAGCATCTTTGGCAATTTATATTTTTGTAAATACTCATCCATATCACCTAGATTGCTATACTTATTGCCCTTTAATTGGGCAAAATAGTTTTTAATGATTGCCTTAATTTCCTCTTCATTAGAGGTGAAGTCTCCCGTTTCATCTTTGATACTGTTAATTTGGTTTTCTTCTTTCCTTTTTTTAAAATTAGATTTACCAGTACTTTGTCAATTTTATCTGTTTTTTTTTTTCAATATAGCAGCTTCTAGTCTCATTTATTAATTCAATAGTTCTTTTACTTGTGATTTTATGAATTTCCTCTTTGATTTTTAGTATTTCTAATTTAGTTTTCATCTGGGGATTTTTAATTTGTTCATTTTCTAGTTTTTTAAGTTGCATGCCCAATTCATTAACTTCTGCCCTCCCTAATTTGTTAATATATGCACTCAAGTGATATAAATTTTCCCCTTAGAACTGTTTTGGCTGCATCCCATAGGTTTGGGTAAGAAGTCTCATCATTGTCATTGTCTTCAATTAAATTACTGTTTCTATGATTTGTTCTTTAACTTATTTTGGAGAATCATATTAATTTCCAATTAGTTTTTGTTTTGCCTCTCCATGTATCCTTGCTAATAACTATTTTTATTGCATTATGATCTGATAAGGTTGCATTTATTAGTTCTGCTTTTTTGCATTTGTTTGCCATGTTTCTATGCCCTAGTACATGGTCAATCTTTGTGAATGTACCATGTGCAGCTGAAAAGGTGCATTCCTTTTTGTCCCTATTTATTTTTCTCTATATATCTATTAACTCTAATTTTTCTAGGACTTGACTCACCTCTTATCTCTTTCTTATTTATTTTTTGGTTTAATTTATCTAGATTTGATAGGGGAAGGTTGAGATCAACCACTAGTATAGTTTTGCTATCTATTTTGTCCTTGAGCTCCGCTAGCTTCTCCTTTAGAAACCTGGATGCTATACCATTTGGTGCATACATGCTGAGTACTGATATTTCTCCATTGTTTATACTGCCTTTTATCAGGATGTAATTACCTTCCCTACCTCTTTTAACCAAACCTATTTTTACTTTGGCTTTGTCAGAAATCATGATTGCAACTCCTGCCTTCTTTTTCTGAGTTGAAGCCCAATAGATTTTGCTCCAGCCCCTCATTTTTACTCTATGTATGTTGGCCTGACTCATGTGTGTTTCTTGTAGACAATATATGGTGGGAAAGCATCTTTGGGAAAATTAAAACATTAACATCTAATATATCTAATGAGAGTTTGAAGTCCTTTTGTTAGAAAACTAAAATATAAGAATGAAAGTCATTCCATATTGAATAAGTGGTCAAAAGATATGAATACACAGTTCTTGAAAGAACTGAAAACTATAAATGTGCTTTATATAAATGATTCTCCAAAATTTATTAATTTAAAAAGAAATGCAAAGTAAAATTAAGTTATCTTATAGTTAGAAGCATGTTACTTACAGATGACAAAACAGTCAATGTTGGAAGGGCTTCAGGAACAGGGAAAGGGATATACAATAAGCATAATTATGATCTGCTTTAGCAATTTTGGAATTATGCTAAAAATTTCATACCCTTTAAACCTGGTGATCTTTGGTTGTTTTGACACATGCTCAAGGATTACAGAGCAAGAAAAGAAAGGCTCCATACACAGCAAAATATTCAAAGCAGCACTTTTTTAATGATAGCAAAGAACATAGGAGAATGGCTAAATGTCTATTACTATTAGAAATAAAACTAATGTAGACAAGATGAGAAAGAAAGCACTAGGTTAGGAAAACAATTTTAGAAATGGTTTCTTGGATAGAAGTCTCGTATCTAAAACACATAGAGAACTTTGTCAAATATATAAGAATATAAGCCACTGATAAATGATAAATAATAAACTGATAAATGGTAAAAAGATATGAACAGTTTTTAGATGAAGAAATCAGAGCTATTTATAACTATATAAAAAACATGCTCTAAATCACTATTGATTAGAGAAATGAAAAGCAAAATAACTGAGATAAATCACACATATCGGATTGGCTAAAATGATAAAAGGGCAAACTGACAAATTTTGGGAGGGATATGGAAATATGAAGACACTAATACATTGTTGTTTGGACTGTGAGCTGATCCAACCATTCTGGAGAGCAATCAAGAATTATACTCAAAGAGTTATAAAACTGTGACTACCTTTTGACTCAGCAATATTACTATTTTCTAAGACGATCAAAGAAAAAGGAAAAGAAACTACATATTCTAAAATATTTATAGCAGCTCTTTTTAAACTGGAAACTGAAGGAATGCCCATTCATTGGGGAATGGCTGAACAAGTTGTGGTATGTGGAATACTATTGTGCCATAAGAAATGACAAGATGATCACACACACACACACACTATGGAAAGACTTATATGAAGTGAAGCAAGTGAAGTAAGCAGAATTTGGAGAATCCTGTACACAGTAAAAATGTATGATGATCAACTGTGAATGACTTAACTATTATGAAGAGGGCGCAAGGATTCAGGACCTCTCCAAAGGATTCATGAAGAAAAAAGATAAGAAGGTGCAGATGGAATGTGGACTGAAACATACCATTCTTCATTTTATTTCCTTCATTAATTTTTCTCTAGTGTAAGCAATATGTGTCTTGTTTCACAACATGACGAATAAGTATTTTAATTTATGTACAACCTATATCATATCACCTATCTTTTCCTGAGGGAGGAGTGGAAGGGAGAAAACAGACTGCAAAATGTCAGAAAACAAACATTAAAAGTTGTATCAATATGCAATCTGGAAAAATACATTTAAAAAACTAACGAATATGAATAATTTAGAGATGAGAAGATTTATGTGAACTGATACAGTTAAAAAATTAGGAGAACTATATAGACAACTACAATAACAATGTAAATGGAAAGAATAAAGTAAATTGAATGCTATGTAATTATGATGACCAAGATTTGACCTGGAGAAAAGTTACAAAAATGTATCTCCCTCACTTCATATAAGTGGGGAATTAGAAGGGTAGAATACTGCAATTACTTTCATATGCAGTGAACAGGTTGGGTTTGCTTTGCTGAAATGCCTTTTCCTACCCTTTCAGAATCTTTCTTACAAGATAAGCCTCACTGGGTACAGGGAAGGAAGGGTATATTCAGAAATGAATGTCAAACAGAAAATATAAGGTAGCAAACAACTAAAAACTTTTTTTTTAAACGCATACCTTCTGTCTTAGAATCCATACTGTGTATTTGTTCCAAGGCAGAAGAGTGGTAAGGGCTAGGCTTGCCCAGGATCACACAGCTAGGAAATGTCTGAAGCCAGATTTGAACCCAGGACCTCCAATCTTTAGGCCTGGCTTTCAAATCTACTGAGCCAGCCAGCTGCCCCCTAAAAACTATTTTCTTAAGAAAATAATGTGTATCTCAATTTCAGTAGTAGAAATGGAAAAGGAAAGAAAAATGAAAAAGTAGTTGAGAAAGATACTGATAAAGAACAGGGAAAAAAATGATGAAAGAAAAGAGAGAGAAAAAAATCAAAGATAATTCCAAGCTGAGGTGACATGGAGAATGTATCATTACCAAAAACAAGGAAGTAAAAAGGAATTGGTTGGGCATTGGGGGGAGATATGCAAAAGACAACATGACAAGTTCAGTTTTAGACAAGCTGAATTTCAGGTGCTAGCATTCAGATGAGAATCTATAAACTGGTAGTTAGAAATTTTATATGGCCAGTGCCAGAGCAAAGTAGAAGTCTAGAAGAATACATTTATATTACCTTCTTTAATTCGGTTAGTATCTTGGAAATCATCTAGCCAAATCATAAACTTTAAGATGAAGAGATCAAAATCTAAAATATATTAAGTAACTGGAGTAGGGGCACATAGCTTGTTAGTTGCAAATTAATAAATAGAATTTAAGTATATCAACGCCTAGTCTTTTTCCTTTTCAACTACATAAGGCAGAGAACACTACAGGGTGATAGTGGAAGCCATTTCAAGTGGGCATGATCACTATGAGAAAAGAAAAACACAGTCAAAGGCATATTCTTAAGGATAATCCATACTTAAAAGAGTACATAAAGAAAAAAGAAACCAGTTAAGATAGAAAAGAACTAGGACAGTATATGTCAGGAAAGATGGATTTCAAGAGAAAGGATTAAAAAAAACAAAACAAAACAAAAAAAAAAACAAAAAAACTCTTACCTTCTGCCTTGGTCAATACTATTGGCTCCAAGGCAGAAGAGTGGTAGGGGTAGGCAATGGGGGTTAAGTGACTTGCCCAGGGTCACACAGCTGGGAAGTGTCTGAGGCCACATTTGAACCTAGGACCTCCCATCTCTAGGCCTGGCTCTCTATCCACTGAGCCACCCAGCTCCCCCAACAAGAGAAAGGATTGAAAAAATACTCGGTAAAAATCCAAATATCTTTCAAACAGAATAATTTTTTAAAGTTATGCATTTTTCTTATCATATTCACTTTTATTTTATTTTATAGTTATCTATTGGGTTCCAGTTCTTCTGTCATATATCAGTGCTAAAAAAAATTATAATCAAGGTACCCAAGAATCTATAAGGTCAGAGCAAGATGTTCTTATTTAGTAGTTAGTAAACATAATTATGACTAGGATTGATATAGTAAGAGTAATACTTTGTTTTGTTTCCAGTAATAGCATAGTCTAATGACAGATATATAAAGAGCCTTGCCTCTACTTCAGCCATGAATGCTTCCAGGGGATCATCATCACTGTCAGAGTCTGCTGACTTGGAATGGAATTGCTGGCGGGTAGGTGAATTTTCAGCAGGAATGTAAGGCAAATCAACATTGCTAGAGTCTTCTTCTTCATCTTCAAAATAACTTAAAATTAAAAGCAATAGGTAAAATAATAGGAAGATAAAGAATGATTAATGATTTCTAATATTTAAATTCTTTATCTATTCCCCCACTCCAGCTACCTGAAGTCAGGTACCATTACAATAAACTTCAAAGGACGGTCCACATTTTTTTTTTTTTAACCCTTGTACTTCGGTGTATTGTCTCATAGGTGGAAGATTGGTAAGGGTGGGCAATCGGGGTCAAGTGACTTGCCCAGGGTCACACAGCTGGGAAGTGGCTGAGGCCGGGTTTGAACCTAGGACCTCCTGTCTCTAGGCCTGACTCTCACTCCACTGAGCTACCCAGCTGCCCCCTCCACATTTTTTTTTGATAGAATTTTGAAATGTGTAATTCAGAGATTTTCATTGTAATGTTCCCCAATGAGTATTTCTAAGGCCCACCCGAGGATCTAGATATTTCAAACAATATTGAAAATACAAAATTCCTGTACTTAAAAGAACAGGATCATTCTCTTATTAGTTCACTATAATCAGATCTAACCTATGAAAGTATGAGTGAACAGTAGACTGATTCCCTCCCTCCATATGAACCTATCTACACAAATCTTGTGTTTTCTAATTAAATAATAAAAATCCCTCATACTTATATAGTGCTTTACAATTTTCAAACCACTCTGGAATAAGTTTTCCTTCTAAAGACTCTAAAACTAATGCTCAGATGTGCTGAAGCTATAGGTACCAATCTTGAGCATGGTACATGTAGCATTCCATTCTTACACTGAAACTATAGCAAATATTAATCATATAGTAAGCTATACAAGAGATAAAAACTTTTGGGCAAAACCTTTAAAACCCAGTCAATTTTGGGGTAAACATTAATAAATTCAGGTAGTATTTCATAAGAGAAGGGATTTATCCCCATAAATATCCTTAGAAAGAATCTGCTGAAAACCTCTAACAGAGTCCAATATCATCACTTATCATACTATTTAAATATGCTTTAGGTATAAAATACCAAGAGTAGCTTTTCTCCCTAACAAATATAAGTTCATGAAGATTTCAATAAGCTTTGTACAAACAATACTGTTTTAGAACTTGAGAACTGAATTTGTTTAAATGGCTTTAGAGTATATCATTAAAAAATTAGTAAACATTTAATGTTTTTAAAAAAATTGAAGTGAATTAAAATGCATTTTGATATAGAAAGGTGCCTTTTAAGACAATTAGCATTACAATGTTAAGTTGGGAATCACTTGCATGAGAATCATTTCTCAAACATAAAATAGTAGGGGTTACATTCTATGGAAAATAGAATTCTAGGCACAGCACCCTAAAAATCCATTAGAAAAGTACGTTTTAAAATCATTAGTCATACACACTATTGGACAATTATTGGCAAAGAGTCTCTTTTCACCTCTCCAATTAGGAGTTTGGTTTCTAAAAATAGGTGTGTTAGGTATGGAGACAAATTATATTAGTTTGTACCAGTACTGGCAATGGTTTGCATTTGCAATGTAATTTATGTACTATCAATATAAGTCATCCTGGTACAGAATGGAAAACATCTAATAATAAATTGTCAGATTTTATAGTTCTCAAAATTTATATCCCCCTATGAAAGAGGGAGAAAGCCAAAAAATTTAAAAGGCCAAAATTTCCTTTAGTAAACAAAAAGTTTCTTTGCTTCTATTTTTAGAAAAAAAGATGTAGGGATACATATAACTCATGCAAAATTACTACAAAGCCAAAAACTTACGCATTTTCTTCATCAAAATTTGCTCGCTTAGATCCAATTTTATAGAAAGAAGGGAGCTGCGGTGGAGCTGACTTTCCAAACCCTGCTGAAGAGCTGGTTGCCCCAAAGGCACTATGAGACTGTTGCGGGAGCTTCGGTTCTTCCTTTTTTCCAGCAGCAATGGCAAATCCACCAAACCCAAATCCCCTCTTGGTGCCAGGGCCACCTTTGTTCCAATTCATGATGTAGACAATTTACCTGTCAGGATCATGGTATATTAAGTTACTTATAGAAACTGATAAATTCACAATGAACAACTCTGTTTCACCTATATATCTACCTTTACCTATATATAATACCCGCTTTTCAATTCTTGAAAATATCATCTCAATAGCTTGATGAGACCAATTCAACAAGTTATTTGTGGGTCATGGAACAGGATAAGAGGAATGAGGTTGAGATCAGGAAGGTTATAGATAGACTCAAGGCCTCTTGCTGATCAGTGACAAAGTTTATTGATTTCAGGAAGGTACTTCTAGGGTTGAATTAAGCAGAGGGATTAGATCACTCACAATGGAAGTCAATGATTCACAGGATGAGGACAACGGATTTAGAGTACCTCTGTGGCTCTAAACAGAGTTTTCTATAGGTGATAATTCAATATGCCAATGTGTAAACATCTAACCAAGTTTCTCATAGAATTCCTGCATCATTAATTTCTTAGAAGAACATACAGTATTTGGGGAGAGAGGGGTTGAATTCTCATGCTGAAGGAGCAAGCTATGTGTATGGCTATTTCTAAGCTATGGTTACCCAGAAACCTTGCAAACTGGGGTACTTTGGGCAATCCAAAGCCTTGCTTAATGGAAGCCCCTGTTCTTCTTATACTATTCCCACAACAGCTAAGAACTTATTCTTCAGATTTTATGTTATACCAGCCTCAATCATACCATTTTCCTAAAAATAAAATAGGACACCCTCACATATTCAATGGAAGCAGTTGTATGGCATGTTTCATCATCCCCAAATGAGGAGACTATTTGTTTACCCATTACTACCTCACTAGGGTTGAGAAGGTACAAAGTGTTGCTTATACAACTTTTTAATGAGACGAGTATTTTGATTGGCCTCTACTTTGAAATTTGTGTGCATACTTTTTTCTTCCTTTTCCTTTTCAGAAAATACAAAACAAAACAATTTTCTGTTCAGCTAAAAGGAATCCTTTAGCATTTTCCTCTTATGAAAGAGAATGAAAAGCATAATTTCCACCCCACCCCCCAAAACCCTTACCTTCTGTCTTAGAATCAATACTGTGTATTGGATCCAAGGAAGAAGAGTGGAAAAAGCTATGGAATGGGGGTTAAATGACTTGCCCAGGGTCATAGAGCTAGGAAGTGTCTGAGGCAGAGGCCAGATTTGAACCCAGGACCTCCCATCTCTGGGCCTGGCTCTCAATCCACTGAGCCACCTAGTTGCCCCTCAAAAGCATAATTTTTTTTTTTTAAACCCTTGTACTTCGGTGTATTGTCTCATAGGTGGAAGATTGGTAAGGGTGGGCAATGGGGGTGTCAGGTGACTTGCCCAGGGTCACACAGCTGGGAAGTGGCTGAGGCCGGGTTTGAACCTAGGACCTCCTGTCTCTAGGCCTGACTCTCACTCCACTGAGCTACCCAGCTGCCCCCAAAAGCATAATTTTTAAATGCAATTTATTAACAAAAGAGTGGATTTCAATTTAAGAATATTCTTATTTTGTTGGGTTTTTAACTGTTTCTTTTGTTTCCTGCCTTTTTTCAAAACTTTTTCATATCTGAGAAATTGGAAGTGACTTTTAGAACAGCTCAGGTAGTAGAAACTATAAGGCTTTTCCCTCAATTCAAATGCCTCTCTGCCCCACAATCATATTTCCTATCACTTCTCTATGCAATTTCCTAAGGAAATGTTATCTATCCTTGCTAACTCTCCATTTTTACGATGACATTGGTCAAAAAATTTTGAGCATGTGTCATATATACTAAAAATTATATATAAGTATTATTTTATAAATATGATAAAATATTTAAAATAAAATGTAAAAGATGAAATAAATGTTTAAATACTTTAATAGTGATTTGAAAATCATTTTCTCAAATATAACTTATTTTGATATTTAGCTTAAATAGCTCTTCTAGTTGAATAGCTGATGGATACCACAAAAGCATATGTAGACTGAAATAGAAGTTTATCACATGATATTTATTTTTTCAATCCAATCCACTAATTATGCAGATTTCTGTTCAAATTCTTGTTTTAACTTCTATATTCTCTGTTGTCAATTAATTGTTCTTCTAAGCAGATAAATTAAAAAAATGTTTGTGATTTTTGTGGGTCTATTCTATGTACTGCCACGTTGCTATTGTTTTAATCAATTTTTAATTAACTCCCTTTGATTCTCTAAGTAAACTATCATACCCCAAAAGCAATCATTTTATTTCTTTTTTTATGTGTCTATGTCCCTCAATTTTTTTCTTGTCTTATTGCGATAGCTGACATTTTTAGCACAAATATCAAAGAGTAGAAGTGACCCAGCTGTCCCCCACAGTGTATAATCTTTATGATGTACTGCTGTAATTTCTTTACTAATATCTTACTTTAAAATTGTACATAAATGTTCCCGAGCACATCAGTCTATATTTTATCTGTTTTTACTCTTCCATGTCTAAATTATCAAGACAATATTTGCATCACATTAGGAATTTAGAAGAACCCTTTCTCATTTTTCATCAATTTGTGTAATGTTGGAATCACTCTTCAAATTTTAAAATAAGATTAGCTTGTAAATTCATCTAGCCCTGGCATTTTTTTTCCCTTTAGGAGTACATTTATGAGGATTTTGGTTTTCTTCTCCCTTTTTAGTTAAATTAGTTAATGGTCTATATTTTTAAAAAATAATTCCCATTTTTATTATTAATTTAATGATTTCTTTTGTTCCAAATTTATTAATCTCTTTGATTTTCAAGATATCTATTTTGTTATTTAATTGAGGTTTTAAAAATATTTTGTAGTTACATGGCATATTTGTTAATCTGTTGCTTCTCTTGTTAATCTAAGTGTTTAGAGATGTAAATTTTCTCCTAGGGCCTACTTTTGGATGCATCCCTCCAAAAATTTTGTATGTTGTCTCAGTGTCATTATTTTTAACGAAATTACCTAGTTTTTTCCCCAAGGAGGGACACTTTTTTAGCCCATCCCACCGCAATTTTAAATTCTCTCCCTCCTTTTTACCATTCCCCAATGGATGAGAAAATAAGAAAAACAAAACCTATTACAAGTATATATAGTCATGCAAAACAAATTTCCACAATAGCTATGTGTGTTCCATCCCCCAAAACATAAAAGGGGGGAAAAAGGCAAGAAAGGGAAAAAATATACTTCAATCTGCATTTTCAGGTCATCATTTCTCTAGATAGAATGTTTCACCATTAAATACCATACTGTGGAATTGTGGTTCATAGTGTTAATCACATACTAAGGCCTTCAAAATTATTTTTACAACAGCTATTACTATGCAGATTATTTTCTTGGTTTTGATCATTTCACTTTGTATAAATTCTTAGATTTTTCCCAGATTTTCCTGAAAGCCAACCCCTTCTATTATTTCTTACAGCATAAAAGTATCCATCACAACTATATATCATGTCTTGTCCAGTTATTCCCCAAATAATGGTCATCTACTCAGTTTCCAATTCTTTGCCCCCAACTAAAAGAGCTACTATAAATATTTTTAAACATATGGGTCTTTTTCCTCTTTCTTTGATCTTCTTGGGGTATAGCCCTTAGCAACAATATTGCTGGTTTCAAAAGATATGCAGATAGGTTTTGGGGCAAAATTCCAAATTGCTTCCCAGAATGGTTGAACTAGTTCATAGTTCCACCAACAGTAAAGACTGGAAATAGTGTACTTGTTTTCTCACATCCTCTCCAGCATTTGTCATTTTCCCTTTTTTCTTATTTTTATGATTTGTCCTTTGACTCATTGTTCTTAATGATTAAATTATAATCTCTAATTACTTTTTACTCTTTGTTTTAGTGGCCATTTACTGAACATACTTTTTGTTGCATTGTGGTCTTGTCCAGGGGAGTGGGACTTTTTTAGAGATGCCTTCCAGGGTTATAACTATGATCCTAGTAAAACTTGATCAGAATCTGTCACATCTTTACTAGACACAGATAATCAGCAATATTTTGTGACACAATGACAGTGAAGGAAAGAGTGAGGTTACCACTCTCAACTTTCTTAACTTTGTTAATGCTCACCCTCCCTTCCCTCAAGATACCTCATATACTGTCCATGATGTGACTGTATGATATACTGACTGAGAGCACCAGTGACAATCCATGGGTAAAGTTTAATTTATTTTAAAGAATATAAATAGAAGTTCTAACATTTGCTTACAGTACTACCCAGGGAGGCAGCCGGGTGGTTCAGTGGATTGAGAGTCAGGCCCAGAGATAGGAGGTCCTGGGTTCAAATTTGACCTCGGACACTTCCTAGCTGTGTAACCCTGGGTAAGTGACTTAACCCCCATTGCCTAGCCCTTACCACTCTTCTTCCTTAGAACCAATAACCAGTATTGATTCTAAGACGGAAGGTTAGGGTTTAAAACAAAACAGGATAGTTTGTTTTTTTGCATGTACCAAATTTAGAAACCATGGAAGTATAGAGTTGTGAAAAAGCCTATCCCTCAAGGAACTTATATTCTATCAGGGTAGGAGTATCAAAATAAGGGGGAACAAATTTATGGTAAATACGATGAGAAGTACAAACAAAGCGCTAAAGGTTTAACTAAGACATTACATTTGAGCTAGGCTTTTAAAGACTGGAGAGGATTTTTATCCAACAGGATAAATATTTAAATGAGTGGTTGCCAGGAATTGATTCAATTCCTAAAAACTTTTTACACCAATACTAAGGACTTGAATCTAGTGTTTGGGGTTCAAGATTCTGGCTATTCTGACACATGTTAGAGGCCAATCTCCCCTGAGCCACATCCTAATCAAGTACTGAAGGCTAGATATCATCCTGCCTCCCCCTATCCCTGAGAGTGAAGGCAAATTCAGACCAGGGAAAGATACTTCCCTTTCATACAAAATTTTAGTCATTGGTATTTAGAATATTAATATCCAATCAAAAGCCCTTTCCTCCCCCTTACAATA
This sequence comes from Gracilinanus agilis, assembly GCF_016433145.1. NCBI lineage: Eukaryota > Metazoa > Chordata > Mammalia > Didelphimorphia > Didelphidae > Gracilinanus > Gracilinanus agilis. The sequence goes on along the minus strand of NC_058133.1, from coordinate 206,315,074 downwards.
GCACCTATCTTCCAGGTTGTTATGAGGATCAAATAAGATCATATTTGTTAAGGACTTTGCTAATCTTAAGTCGCTATATAAATGCTAGTTTATCATCACCACCACTATCAAGTTAAGAGGCTGCCATCCATGTCAGTGAATTGAATATCAATGACAAATTCTTAGATTTTAAATACTGAAACATTTTATCTAAATATATATATAAAACCACGACTATTCACTAGCTTGTAAATTTTATCAACAGGGTCAGCTATTGTTATTGTCCTTCCTTTTTTGAAGAAGACCCATGACATCATAGGGTGATGTCTTAACTTGTGAATGAATTAGATTTAAGTGAAGCAGAATTGTGCAAAGTCTTCCGCTTCCCCCACTTCCACAGTCATCAAAATCCAATGTCAAGACAAAAGTCAAAACTGCCAATTGTCTGGGAGGCAGTGAATGACCTTGCCACATTTCATGTCTGACCAAGTTGTAAGTGCTCCATAGCACCTACTTTATCTATCTTCATGGCTGTTGGAACAAACAGTTCTCATCAGCTCATTCTGCTGGAACTCTTCACATAGTTGGGGTGGCATCCTCCTAATTTACTGATGGGTCTGAGATCTATAAGTTACCCTCAACCTGATTTAGCCTACTGATATGGTTTTACTTGAGTGTGGTCTCTGAACATACTACATCTTTTTGGAACCACATGCTCAGCTTTATTTACCAATACTACCCTTACTCAATCTCTTGTTAAATCTCTTAGTTAGGGTCCACTTTACTCAGAATCCAACACTCTAACCATTAAAATATCTTTACCCCGCCCCAGATACCAATTGTAACCACTCCCACCAATGGAAGCTAAAAAGTTGAGTTGCTTACCTATAAACTAGAGAGCATAAACATCCTGTAGGACTCAAAGGTACTATATTAAAAGGAACATATTGATAACATTCTCTTTGTCTAAAATTCAACTCAACTACCACCCTTACTTAATCTTCCTATTTATGTCTATCTCGTTTTTTAAGATGTCAAAACTCAGTTTCCCAAGAAAGTCTTCCATGATAAATCCTAAATGTACATTTATAGGGGGCAGCTGGGTAGCTCAGTGGATTGAGAGCCAGGCCTAGAGACGGGAAGTCCTAGGTTCAAATCTGGCCTCAGACACTTCCCAGCTGTGTGATCCTGGGCAAGTCACTTGACCCCCATTGCTTACCCTTACCACTCTTCCACCTATAAGTCAATACACAGAAGTTAAGGGTTTAAAATAAAAAAAAAATTAAAATTAAATGTACATTTATATACACACATCGAGTATTTATTGACTATTTTCTTGATAAGAAAGCAACATAAGAGGAAATGGCATGGTTCTTTACTGATATTTAGCAAATGTCATTTGCTTCAACATTTATTTGTCAAGATTTGCCTTCTAGGAATCTAGTTTATCAGCTACACAAAAAATACCAGTCATTAGCTTGGTCATGCCTTGTTTCTAGGGTTGTTCTTACCAAATAAGAGTATTTACCTAGCTTTATCAGCAGGATTTATTTTCTATAAAACACTCTCAGAAACTTTGGTAATCAATCACATTCCAAACAGGCACTGAAATGAAACCTACTCAGAATTACAGAATGCTGAAGAGGTCTTTTAAGATCCTCTCCTCCAACCCCTACTTGCCACAGATCAAGAAAACTGAGACCCAAAGTGAATAGTTCCAAAGTCATGCACAGTAGTTAGTTTGGAAAAATCTTCCAGAAGTCAGCTGATAGTAGTAGTAGTAGTAGTCAGAAGAATATAAAGTAAAGCTTCTTGAGGGTAGGGACTAACAGTTTTTGTCTTTTGTTTACCCAGCTGGTTCTTCACCTGGTGCGGAGTAAGCTCTTAATAAATGCTTATTGAATTGAATTAAGATCAATGCAGAGATAGTTATATTTGCTTTGGGCTTATTTTTTACTTGCTTTAGGAATCCCCAATTGTTTATCACTTATAAACACTGATAAAAAAAAACCTCAAGCTAGAGAAAATATTTGTGATAGATTTTTTTTTTTTTATGACTGACAAAGTTGCTATTTAAGAGGGTTGGTGAAGAAAAAATAACTAGCTTAGTTTAAACTGGCGTCTTTTTCCTCTATATCCCACAAAGGGAAGGATTAAAGTGAGAAGAAAGTCATTAGGTATTCAAAGGAGGGGTTAGGCATACATAATATGCCTGCCAAAATGAATAAATCCATGCCTACAGAAGTGAATGTATTATCAAGAAAATATAGTACAATTCAAATATTGCCATTCATTTTGAAAATTTCACACAATAGCAAAGCATGAGTGGGTTGGAAAGCACAGCCCTCCCAGAGACCTAAGCAGAGCAGCAGTTTAGAAGTCTTTTTGTTTGTTTTCAAATTTTTATTCTGGCATTGGCTGTCAATGTGGCATTGAACAAGTAACTGTTGCTTTATACCTTCTTAACCTGCAAAAAACTTCTTTTGTGCCCTAGGCCATTCCCCATGTCCCAGTATTTCACAGGTTAATCAAGTTATTACTCTGCTCATCCGTCTCCTGCTTCCAGACCTGAAGGTCATCCCCATACCTATGGATCACATATCATACTTTTCTTCAAAATCTCATTAACAATTACTTGAAGCTTGTGTGGTTTTATAAAACTAAGCTTAATCCAAAGTGCACAAATAATCCTTTGCCCTAATACCACAATTTCCCCCCACTTTTTAAAAATGAAATTTAATTCTGAATTTAATGAAGACTAAGTAAAACAAGCATTTCCAAATGCTGGAGAACAGAAAAAGAGCTGTACAAAAAGCTGTGGATCTTTTATATATAGCTTACTGTTCTAAATATATACATACATTTATAAACACACATACACTGTATATCAACATGTAACTTTCAAGGCTGTCCTGCTTCTTTTTTTGTATTTTTTGGCTAACTCTTAAATATTCATATTAATACAGATAATAAACAGCAGACAAACTAAAAATAACTGCTATAAAACTGAAAAGTTATTGGCTTAAAATCCAGATTTGCATTCTCAAGAATGTTTTGTCTTAATGTTAAAATTAATTTTGTGTTCTCTAAGCACACATTGGTTGGCACACACTGGGGGAAAACAAATGGAAGAAAGGCTATTGGGCAGCTGTCATGGATAATCAAAACTTTCTACTATTTATAGAATTGCTCAAAGTTCCTTCCCTCTGGTCAGCTTTCTCTTATATACTCCTACTTCTTAAGTCTTTGTACTAGTTGTACCAAATGCCAGGAACATTCCCCCTACCCCGTTGGTTATCTTGCATCAAATAAATCCTGAAATCTTACTTCCTTCTCCTGACAGCCTTTCTCAGGTGAGAAAAAAACAGGTGTAACAAAAATAAGCCCTTAGTTTCACCATGAGCATGTAACTCAAATGGCTCCCTGTACCACTAAAATATCAAAGAGTACAATAAGAAAATTCACAAAATAAGGTTTTGTTTACACTTTCATTCTGGAAGGGTACTGTTAGTTCAATAAAAATATCTATGTCTTATTTCTAAATATATATCATGAAAATGTTGTCCAAATCTGAATCTGTTTCAAATTTTTAAACTATGAATGTAATTTGAATACACTTTTAGAAATTTTATCAAAACCAAAGAATACTAAATCTTACTTTTAAAAAAATCAGCTCTGACAAAACAAATATAAATAAGACTCTAAAAATTGCTTTCCCCTGCTAAAGAGAGATTTTGCATTTGAGCACACTACCTTTCAGTCAACAAATTTCTTCTTCTTTGTGCCCAGTTCTTGGGAAGACAAGGATAAACCACAATTTTGTCCTAGAAGAGCTTGGTTACAGAGACCAGACTTAAGGACAAGAAACAATTAAAGGACAAAGTAAGAAAAAACAATTCAAGAAACAATTAGAAATCAAATGTTTTAACTGAGTGGTACTAAACTCCACAGAAATTTGATGGACAAGTTGAGCTAAGATTTAAGTTTTAAGATTAAGTTTTCACTGAAGGTGAAATGGACAGGGAAAGATTTTGAAAGACAAAAGGGATGGAAGTATGGAGAGGACTGACTCTGCATAGGGGACAAAACTAAGAGTGACATGTGTGCATGTAAATAATGGGGAGATTAGAATAACCAAAACTAAAAATAAGTTTGTATTGGGATGGGGGAAATAGTATAGACTGAAACCTCCCTTAGGATGGGGATCATCTCTCATTTATCTTTGACTTTCCTTTAAAATTTAATATTTTGTACATAGTAAGCACTTAAATATATTTGTAAATGAATCAATCTATACATATAAATGTTTTTATTCTATTGTCTCTAGTCAATGAATTATGAACAATGTTTTAAGTGTGGCAATAATCATGGTACTTTACTCATTGAGTTCTTGTTCTTATTTATAACTATATCGCCTAATCTAATAAATAATAAACATCATGAACATCTTGCACTCGATTTACTCTTTCTTCAGTACATAGCATGGGAAATCAAAACACCTTTCTATAAAATAGCTAGCATTTATATTTTTAAGTTTTAAGGTTTGCAAAGCACTTTTTACTTCAATCTTATTCTCACAATAAAACCCTGAAAGGTGATCACTATAATTATCCCCATTTAACAGATGAGGAAACTGAGTTAGAAAAGTAACTTGCCCAGGGTCAGATTTTGAGGCTGGGTTTGAAATTAGGTTTAATTGGAGGCAGCTAGGTATCACAGTAGATGGACCACCAAGAGGATTTGGATTCAAAAATGTAGCCTTGGACACTTTCTAGCTTTGTGGCCATGGGAAAGTCACTTAACCCCAAATGTCTAGAAGAAAGAAATTAGGTCTGATTCCAAATCCAGCATTTTAACCACTGCACCACCTAAGTGCCTTGAGATGACAAGTGAACAATAACTTCAACTTTATGTACTGTTTTGAGCATAAATCTATTATTCCATTTTCCTTTCCATTAGTGTAAACCTGTAGTATCAAAACTCAAAAAACGTGGGTCATTAATCTGTACATAAGGTTCCTAGTAGGTCGAATGATTGACTTAGAAAATCACATATTAACATTGTGTATATTGTGTCGTATTTTTGTCTCCTTAATATTTCTAAATTACACTTTAATCTTGTTTGAACCGAGGGTGCTTGCATACAATCGGTATGCAGTAAATTTCAGTTACAAATAGGTTTGCAATTTATACTATACTCAGTGTCAAACGGGGTTGTTATAATAGCCTATCCTACACTAGTGTTATCAAGCAATTTTCCTATAACTTATTAGTTGTTAATCCTCTCTTCCATCAAAAGTACGGATTCCCCTAAGGTAGGCTATATACATTGTTCTATATATATATCTCTAAAAGGTCTTACGACCCAGCAGGATTTTTTTTTTTTTAAGTTTTTCGAGAATAAAAATAAACAATCGTAGCCACGTAGGCCACCAACAGCGGTAGCCAGTGTCAGGGCTCCATGGAACCTCGATCTCTCTCACCTGAGGCTCGGCTCGGAGCGGGTTGCTTGCTGCCCGGCACCCTGAAGGACAGGGTGGCTGACGGTCCCGCCGTCCTCCAGTTAAGACTCTAAGCCCACCCTCTCTCCCCTTCCCTACCGCGCGGGTCGATTAAATAGGATCGTCCCACCTAGCGAGAGCCGCCAACTGGGCCGACGCAGAAGCCGAGATCGCGGGGCGAGCGCCAGGGGCGGGATCCTTGCTCAGCCCGCCCCCTCCTCTCTCTGTCCACCCCCACCACCACCACCCCCGACTCCCGGGCCTGGCCCGCTCCCTCAGGCCGCCCAACCAACGGGGCCCTCGGAGTTCTCTCAGTCTTCGCCTCGATAAAGAAAACTCGGCCCGACTCTTTGTTAAGGGAGGCCAAGGTCCCCGGGCCCACACTAGGCCACACGGCAGTCTCCTGGTTCCCTGGGAGCTGTTGCCCCGGCGCCCAGATCTCCTCCCCCTCGTCCTGAGGCCTACCGAGCAGCCACAGCCACAGACGAGCCCCGCCGCTTCGGATTACGTGCGCTCGGTCTCCGTTCCCCCGTCCTGGTGGGTGCTCGTCCTTCTCCGCCTTCAGTCACAGGCACCGCCTCAGTCACAGCCGCCGCTTAGCCGGTTGCTGGGAGGGGGAGGGGGAAGGTGGTACGTAATGTGACATGCGCAATGAAGGGGACGCCGGGAAAGGGGCGGAGCCTAAGGCTACTGCTCCCTCAGCGAGGCAAGAGGAGAGAAAAGTATGAGTCTTCCTTCTTCCACCTGCTCTTCGTTATCCTGATTGGGGCTGGAGTTGCTCAAAAGTGCTTCTGGCCATTATTTTATATCTATAAACGTGGGGGTAGGAGGTGGAGGTGTCTGGGTGGAGGGAGAGATAGTTTTAGTCCCGGAATTTCCATGTAAGCCCCGAAGATCGGGCAGGTAGACCTGAGTCTGGAAAGAGGGCCAAATTCCTAATAGCCCCTTAAGGAAAAAAAAACCCAACAACTTTCCACCCCATGTTAATACGTATGCCCAGGTCCGAAAGTCTCATTCCCTGCCAGCCCGTGCGCACGGCCACGTGGTCCCATTAAGCTTGAAGAAGGTACTGCACACTGTAGAGGGGTGGGGGAGGTGGGAGGGATGAAGGAGAACATTTTTACCCTTTGCCCCTCCCTCCTCGAGCCCTGGGCGAGGGCCGTAACTCGACAACCTCACGCCGCGAGCGCGCAGACGCAATTACGCTACGTACGTAAAAGGAGCGCGCCGCCGCGGCTGATTGCGTGTGTACGTGCGAGCCCCGGCCGGCAAGCAGTGACGGAGTGCCGGGCCCTACCTTCGCGCACTACCTCTTGGGGGGCTCCAGAGGGAGTAGCGGCTGGTCCCGCGACTGTGGAGTAGACGCCGGGCGAGGTCACCGGGACTAGGTTGTAGCGACGTCGGCAGGCGAACCTGTCCTTTGGCTTTCAGTGCAGGTAGGGAAGAGAGGGAGCGGGCAGCAACTGACCGTTGGTGCGCTTGGACCTGGGCTAAGGATGTGGGGTGGAAGCCTCGGGGCCTAGATTGGTGGTCTTCCTTCCTCCCCCCCCCCCCACTTTTCCTCCTCCTTCGTTTCTTTCCTCCTCGCCCTTTTTTTGGTGACCACAGCTTTCAGCACAGGCATCCTTTCATCCCCACCCCCGAGACTTCTATGATCTTCCGGCCCCCATTTCCATAGAGGGGGATGTTTCACCTCCTCAAAGCCCCGTGAGGACAAATTAAGACAAAGTGCACTTAAGTCTCTTCAGTGGATGATAACGGGTTTGGGAAAGCACTTAACACAGTTCATAGCTTTAAAACTGGAAGCGACCTGAGAAGAAGGAGCTAGGTACAGCCAGAAAGGACATTGGTTCTGAGAATAGTAGTGCACACCTGAGTTCAAATCCCATCTCTTGACACTACCTGTATATGACCTTGGACTATTCCTTTCTTTCACCTATGTGGCCCCCAATTTCTTCATCTGTAAAAAGAGGATGTTGTACTAAATGGCTTTTGAGATTCATTCCAGCCCAAGATTTACGATCCTGTGATCTAGACCAACCCCAACGTTGTACCTTTAGATGTAAATGATGAAGACCTATGCCGTTGTTTTGCTTACCAAGACAATGAGGCCCAAGGTGGTTAAGGGAGTATACAAGGTCTTACCTCTCGGGAATTATTTAACTTCGAAAGTACTTGGAGGAGTGTCCTAGAAAATCTCTCAAGGTCACTTTGCGTTTTACGTTTCTGCTCATTGCTTCTACTTAGTGACTTTATCCCAGAGAAGAAGCTGTTTGAGCTTAGTAGATAATCCAAACCTGTTGATGCATTTGACCTACTTTTCTCCCTATCTTTTGCCTACCTGGTCACGTGGTGTGAATTGCTATTGAGTGTAGTGGTTATTGCTTGAGAGCTGGAGTAACAGGTGTTGCCGAGGTGTTGTGTGAGGAATAAATATATCCAAGCAACCCAAGATTCAAATGTCATGGCTAATTTTAAACCCAAATAATTTTGAGAGAAGTTTATACAACTGTGTACAAATGAGGTATAGAAATTATAAGTTGCAGATAATCAACAAAGAAAAAGTGCTACTATTAAATGGAGGATTGGGTGAAATTTCTTGTAGCTGGATTTTAGTTGAGACTTAAGGAAGCCAGGTAGGGCCAGAGGAGAGTAACTTAGTCATGGGACGGACAGCCATTGAAAAATTCTAGATTCTGAAGATGGAGTGTCATGTATGAGAAAGTGTAAGGAGGCCAGTGTTACTGAATCAAAGAGTAGGTGGAAGGGAATAAAGTGTAATAAGACTACAAAGGAATGAAGGGGCCAAGTTATGAAGACTTTGAATGCTAAAATAGGGTTTTATATTTTGTTTTAGAGAAGATTAGGAGCCACTTAAGTTTATTAGATTAGGGGGTGGGTTGGGAGGTTGGAGTGGCAGATATTTTATTTAGGAATATCAACTTGATTGTAGAGTGGAGGAATTAGCCTGCTATAGTAGTAATGGAGAGGTAAGATGATAAAATCCTAAACTAAGGTAGCAACAATGTCAGAAAAAGGCATATACAAGAGTTATTTCAAAGGCAGAATCAACAGGATTTTGCAACTGATTGGAGCAGAGATGGGGGAAGTAGGATCATGAATGAGAGTTGAGAAATATAGGATGCCACCAAAATTGTGAGTGTGAGGATCAACCATAGGAAAATTAGAGCAGAGAAAGTCTTGGGCAATATAATGAATTGAGTTTTAAACATGTTGTGTTAAAGGTGTCTGTGGAACATCCAGTTCAAAATATCAAATTAGGCAATTAGAGATGGGATATTGGAAGTCATGTGCCTTCCTTAGCTACAGTCTTCATTTCTTTCTCTTCCTTCTTTTTTCCCCTTTAAAAAAATAATCCTTACTTTCTGTCTTAGTATCAGTTCTAAGACAGAATTGCAGATAGGACTAGGCAAACTGGGTTAACCAATTTGCCCTGGGTCATATAGCTAGGAAGTATCTGAGGTCAAATTTGAACCCAGGTTCTCCCAACTCCAGGTCTGGTGGCTATTTTTTTTTTTAATGATTTAAATATTTAATTATTTTAGAAAAAAATTTCCATGGTTACATGATTCATGTTTTTACTTTCACCTTCACCCCCCTTTTAATTCCCCCCCCTCCATATCCAACTTGCATTTCCACTGGTTTTAACATGTGTAATCAGTCAAGACTTATTTACATATTATTGATAGTTGCATTGGTGTGGTCATTTAGTGTCTACATCCCCAACCATGTCCGCATCAATCCATGTGTTCAAGTGGTTGTTGGTGGCTATCTTTCTACTGTGCTACTTAGCTGCTTCTACAACCTTCATTTCTAATTCATCTTTATAGACACCTGGCTATTGGGGTAAATTCCTTTGCAGTTGCCCTGAAGTACTCCTGTTCCTTAGGTAGTGAGAAACCATATCATTCACCAGGGGAGGAAGGAAGCACTCCCACTGGGCAGCTAGGTAGGGGGGGCAGGTAATGAGAGGTGCATGGAGAAGGGCAAGAGAGTATCCCAAGTGCTTAACTTCTTCCAGCTGTGTGCCACACTGTGAGCTATGCTCCCCTCAAACCTAACTCTTCTCTAGCTCCACCATGGGAATCACTTTCACCACGGACTCAACAGGCTACAGGCTGCAGTCTGCAGTCTATGCTGCATCCTCACAAAGCATGTGAGCCCTTCCCTCCACCCCCTTACCCCAGAGAGGAGAGGGAGGAAGCACTCACACTGGGCTGCTAGGCAGAGGAGAGGATGAGGAATGTCCTCAGGCTCATGGAGAAGGGAAGAGGAACACCTCTGCCCTGAGTCCCTCTGGCTTTCTAGTAATGAACTCTGGCAGGTTACTGCAGATGTGCCCAGAGAGAGAGGGCTCTGCGTGCCATAGGTTTTCCATAATAGGTCTAGATCTTCCAAGAAATCTGTTTCTCCCAACATGACACATAAATGTCATTGGGGAAATGAAGTGGATACTGATGTCTCTTTTAAGAATTAACATCAGGGGCAGCTGGGTAGCTCAGTGGATTGAGAGCCAGGCCTAGAGACAGGAGGTCCTAGGTTCAAATCTGGCCTCAGACACTTCCCAGCTCTGTGACCCTGAACAAGTCACTTAACCCCCATTGCCTAGCCCTTACCACTCTTCTGCCTTGGAACCAATACACAATATTGGTTCACAATACACAATATTGGTTCCAAGACAGAAGGTAAGAGTCTTGAATGAATGAATGAAAGAATTTCTCTGGGTGGCTCAGTGGATTGAGAGCCAGGCCCAGAGATGGCAGGTGGTCCTGGGTTCAAATGTGACCTCAAGATACTTCCTAGCTGTGTGACCCTGGGCAAGTCACTTAACCCCCATTACCTAGCCCATACCACTTTTCTGCCTTATTGGTTCTAAGACAGAAGGTAAAGGAGAGAGAGAGAGAGAGAGAGAGAGAGAGAGAGAGAGAGAGAGAGAGAGAGAGAGAGAGAGAGAGAGAGAGAGACAGAATTAACATCTCTGAAAATAGGTTATAGAGAATTCTAGAAAGGATTAAAAAAAGGAGTAGAAAGAAGACATAATTTATAATGCCCCTTTGCTAAATTATTACTGAACTAGAAGAATGGAAGGATTAACTCCATTTTTTTGCTGGAAAAGAAATGAATAAGATGAAAGTGAGAGGAAATAACATTGAAAGTAAATCCAAGAAGCTTGGGATTGGGTAAATGAATGAAAGGAGAGGGAGTTTTGAGGATGTGAATGATAACAGTTCATGTTTAGCTTTGCCGTTTGCCTAACATTTTACAGACATCTTATTTGATTGTCACAGCATACTTGTGAGGTAGATGCTATAATCTCCATTTTTCAAATGAGAAAACCGAGATTTAGAAAGATTAAGTGACAGCTTGTCTAGTGTCACATAGTAAATATCTGAGGTGAAATTTAAACCAGGTCTTAATTTCAAGGGTAACATTCTAACTATTATGTCACCAGAGGGGAAAAGACTGATTTCAGAGCAGCATGAATAAAACAAATGGCAGAGAAGTAAAAAGAGAAAGTAAATCTACTTAGGGATGGAAAGGAGTGAGGAAGAAAAGGAGAGAGAGAAAGAACATTTATTCAACACTTATTTACCAGGCATTGTTAAGCTGGGAATATAAATACAAACAAGCAAGACAATTTCTGAGTTCAAGGAGTTTACATTCTAATGAGGGAAGATGATACAAGTAGTCCCAGGAGTCTTAGCTCTGTTAAAGTCTAAGCAATATTAAATCTTCAAATATCACTAAAACTTTTTTTGGCATATCCTGTTTATATATAGACACACTGAAACATTAGTTTAGAAATATATGTCTCTAAAAACTTGTATTAACAAAATAGAAAAAGAACAGTTATCTAAGCCTATAACTTAAAAACAAATTAGCAACCCAAAATAAATACGAAATCTTGGAAATTAGACAAAGAAACTTGAAAATATTACAGAATTGATTAACACAACTGAGGTATTTATTTTAAAAAGAAGTCTAGGGGCAGCTGGGTAGCTCAGTGGAGTGAGAGTCAAGGCCTAGAGACGGGAGGTCCTAGGTTCAAATCCGGCCTCAGACACTTCCCAGCTGTGTGACCCTGGGCAAGTCACTTGACCCCCATTGCCTACCCTTACCAATCTTCCACCTATAAGTCA